>NC_039261.1:20339524-20591332 GCF_003368295.1 Carassius auratus | reverse complement strand
ATGATTATTTTACTTTCTTTTATGTAAAGCACTTTGAATTACCATTGTGTATGAAATGTGCTATATAAATAAACTTGCCTTGCCTAGTGTGTTAGTGGGCTTATATATATATATATATATATATATATATATATATATATATATATATATATATATATATATATATATATATTAGGGGTGTAACGATACGCGTATTCGTATTGAACCGTTCGGTACGACGCTTTCGGTTCGGTACGCGGTACGCATTATGTATAACCGAACGGTTCGTTGGAGTAATTAATTATATTTGAAAAAAAAAAAAAAAAAAGAGAGAGAGAAATATAATGATATGCGTTCAACAAGGTAGCCCAATAACCCAAACAACGTAACAGCAACGCCCCTGACACTCCCGAAGAAGAAAAAAACACCATCTTATATGTTTATGTTAGGCTACTCAGCAGGCGCTCGCTCCACTCAGTACGCGCTGAAGGCTCGTTGCAAAAATAGCCAATGCGTTTAACAGACTAGAAATGAGAAGATCCTCCAATAACCAACAGTCTGGTGTTTGGGTGCACTTTGGATTCCCTTTAAGCTATAATGGTGATGGCAAGAGAGTGGTGGATAAAAAAACAACGGTATGTCGCATCTGCAACATGACAGGGTACACCAGCGGGAATACAAAAAAAAAAAAAAAAAAACACCAGCGGGAATATCTGGGATATATGCGTCAGTACTATCTGGGAAAAGACGAAAAAAAGGAGAAACATGCACGCAGCAAACTATCCCTGCAGCATTTAGACACTATAGCTTACAGGGAATCCAACCCAAACACCAGACCTGTTGGTTATTTTAGGATCTTATATTTCTGGTCTGTTAAATGCATTCGACATTTTTGCAACGAGCCTTCAGCGCGTGCTGAGTGAGCGAGCGCCTTAGGGGCCCGTTCACATATCGTGCCTAAAAACGCATGGAAAACGCTAAGCGCGTCTTTCTCCTCCTTTCCAAAGCGCTTGGGCAGAAGCGCTTATGAGGCGTCTGTCTTTGCTAAGCAACAATGACGTGCTCTCTCCATGAGACGCGGAAATTTCAGCGAAGGATAAATGGATTTGCAGCTCTAAAAATCGCTTGCAGTAGCTCTGCTACTAAATTTATTTCAAAATTGCAATCCATATACAACTATGATCAGCTGATCCTTCATCTTGGCTGAGCTCTCAACGTTGTTACGGGAAAGGATGAAGCTGATTGGTTGGTTCTTGTCACATGACCCGCGGTGCGCTTGCGGCATTCTGAAAAGTTGAGATGTTTTTACATTTTGCTGTATCTAAAACGTATCGAACCGAACCGAACCGAACCGTGACATCAGTGTATCGTATCGAACCGAACCGTGAATTTTGTGAACCGTTACACCCCTAATATATATATATATATATATAACACACACACATACACACACTACCGGTCAGAGTTTGGGATCAGAATGATTTTTAATGTTTTTTTACAGGAATTTATTTTACTCATCAAGACAGCATTTATTTGATCAAAAATACTGGAAAACATGTAATATTGTGAAATATTATTAACATTTTTCTATTTTAATATACATGAAGGTGTAATTTATTCATGTGATGTGCAGCTGTATTTTCAGCATCATTCATCATTCAATAGTTTGGGGTCAGTAAATTTTTATCCTTTCTTTTTTTATAAGAAATTGTATTCTTTGTTAGATTTTAGAATCTTTTATTCAGGATGTGTTAAATTGATAATAAGTAATATCAAAGATTAATATTGTTAGAAGAGATTTATATTTTGAATAAATGCTGTTCTTAAAAAAATATACATCGAATAATCCTTAAAAAAGTATCGCAGATTCCAAAATAATATTTGGTAGCACAACTATTAATAGTTCTAATAATAAATCATCATAATTTCATGATTTCTAAAGATCATGTGACACTGAAGACTGGAGGAATGATGCTGAAAATATAGCTGCACATCACAGAAATAAATTATATTTTTAAAGGATATTAAAATATAAACCATTATTTTATATATTTTATTTTGATAATTTTGAATTATTACTGAAATACAACCCTTTTTGTTTCTAACAGTTCATTGAACAATAATAAATGAAGTGACTGAAGCTGACAATGAAGTAAATGTATAATAATTAGCAAAGATGATTAATTTAGCGCTGTAAAGGCGCGTGTGAGGGAGGCGGAGACGCGCCGCTGAGCGTCAGACGCGCGTGAGGACCAAACACAGCAGAACGATAGGAAACTTCACTCCTCTTATTATTTCTCTTTTACTATAGCGATTTATTTTTAGATACGTGATCTGAGTCTTTCATAGAGTTGTAGAGTTATTAGAGAAATAGAGTTATTTTTTACATTTTTTGGTCGGCTCTTCGGAGCCTTTTCGCGACTCGGTTGATTCAGATCGGCACTTCGGAGCCTGTTCGCGACTCGGTTGATTCAGATCGGCACTTCGGAGCATGTTCGCGAGTCGGTTGATTCAGATCGGCACTTCGGAGCCTGTTCGCGACTCGGTTGATTCAGATGGGCACTTCGGAGCCTGTTCGCGACTCGGTTGATTCAGATCGGCACTTCGGAGCCTGTTCGCGACTCGGTTGATTCAGATCGGCACTTCGGAGCCTGTTCGCGACTCGGTTGATTCAGATCGGCACTTCGGAGCCTGTTCGCGACTCGGTTGATTCAGATCGGCACTTCGGAGCCTGTTCGCGACTCGGTTGATTCAGATCGGCACTTCGGAGCCTGTTCGCGACTCGGTTGATTCAGATCGGCACGTTTTTAAGTTCATTTTAATTAAGTACATTTTTTAATCATTATAAAAGTTTTAAAATTGCTTGTTTTATTTTTGTTATAATGTTTCTTTATGATTATTTTACTTTCTTTTATGTAAAGCACTTTGAATTACCATTGTGTATGAAATGTGCTATATAAATAAACTTGCCTTGCCTAGTGTGTTAGTGGGCTTATATATATATATATATATATATATATATATATATATATATATATATATATATATATATATATATATATAAACACACACACATACACACACTACCGGTCAGAGTTTGGGATCAGAATGATTTTTAATGTTTTTTTACAGGAATTTATTTTACTCATCAAGACAGCATTTATTTGATCAAAAATACTGGAAAACATGTAATATTGTGAAATATTATTAACATTTTTCTATTTTAATATACATGAAGGTGTAATTTATTCATGTGATGTGCAGCTGTATTTTCAGCATCATTCATCCAGTCTTCAGTGTCACATGATCTTCAGAAATCAAGATAATATGATGATTTATTATGTGCTGCTGAAACTGTGATACTTCTTTCAGGATTCTTTGATGAATGAAAAGTTAAAAAGAAGAGCATTTATTTAAAATAGAAGACTTTTCTAACAATATTCACTACAGTTCAATAGTTTGGGGTCAGTAAATTTTTATCCTTTCTTTTTTTATAAGAAATTGTATTCTTTGTTAGATTTTAGAATCTTTTATTCAGGATGTGTTAAATTGATAAGAAGTGATATCAAAGATTAATATTGTTAGAAGAGATTTATATTTTGAATAAACGCTGTTCTTTAAAAAAAATATACATCGAAGAATCCTTAAAAAAGTATCGCAGATTCCAAAATAATATTTGGTAGCACAACTATTAATAGTTCTAATAATAAATCATCATAATTTCATGATTTCTAAAGATCATGTGACACTGAAGACTGGAGGAATGATGCTGAAAATATAGCTGCACATCACAGAAATAAATTATATTTTAAAGGATATTAAAATATAAACCATTATTTTATATATTTTATTTTGATAATTTTGAATTATTACTGAAATACAACCCTTTTTGTTTCTAACAGTTCATTGAACAATAATAAATGAAGTGACTGAAGCTGACAATGAAGTAAATGTATAATAATTAGCAAAGATGATTAATTTAGCGCTGTAAACGCGCGTGTGAGGGAGGCGGAGACGCGCCGCTGAGCGTCAGACGCGAGTGAGGACCAAACACAGCAGAACGATAGGAAACTTCACTCCTCTTATTATTTCTCTTTTACTATAGCGATTTATTTTTAGATACGTGATCTGAGTCTTTCATAGAGTTGTAGAGTTATTAGAGAAATAGAGTTATTTTTTACATTCTTTGGTCGGCTCTTCGGAGCCTTTTCGCGACTCGGTTGATTCAGATCGGCACTTCGGAGCCTGTTCGCGACTCGGTTGATTCAGATCGGCACTTCGGAGCATGTTCGCGAGTCGGTTGATTCAGATCGGCACTTCGGAGCCTGTTCGCGACTCGGTTGATTCAGATCGGCACTTCGGAGCCTGTTCGCGACTCGGTTGATTCAGATCGGCACTTCGGAGCCTGTTCGCGACTCGGTTGATTCAGATCGGCACTTCGGAGCCTGTTCGCGACTCGGTTGATTCAGATCGGCACGTTTTTAAATTCATTTTAATTAAGTACATTTTTTAATCATTATAAAAGTTTTAAAATTGCTTGTTTTATTTTTGTTATAATGTTTCTTTATGATTATTTTACTTTCTTTTATGTAAAGCACTTTGAATTACCATTGTGTATGAAATGTGCTATATAAATAAACTTGCCTTGCCTAGTGTGTTAGTGGGCTTATATATATATATATATATATATATATATATATATATATATATATATATATATATATATATATATATATATATATATATAAACACACACACATACACACACTACCGGTCAGAGTTTGGGATCAGAATGATTTTTAATGTTTTTTTACAGGAATTTATTTTACTCATCAAGACAGCATTTATTTGATCAAAAATACTGGAAAACATGTAATATTGTGAAATATTATTAACATTTTTCTATTTTAATATACATGAAGGTGTAATTTATTCATGTGATGTGCAGCTGTATTTTCAGCATCATTCATCCAGTCTTCAGTGTCACATGATCTTCAGAAATCAAGATAATATGATGATTTATTATGTGCTGCTGAAACTGTGATACTTCTTTCAGGATTCTTTGATGAATGAAAAGTTAAAAAGAAGAGCATTTATTTAAAATAGAAGACTTTTCTAACAATATTCACTACAGTTCAATAGTTTGGGGTCAGTAAATTTTTATCCTTTCTTTTTTTATAAGAAATTGTATTCTTTGTTAGATTTTAGAATCTTTTATTCAGGATGTGTTAAATTGATAAGAAGTGATATCAAAGATTAATATTGTTAGAAGAGATTTATATTTTGAATAAACGCTGTTCTTTAAAAAAAATTATACATCGAAGAATCCTTAAAAAAGTATCGCAGATTCCAAAATAATATTTGGTAGCACAACTATTAATAGTTATAATAATAAATCATCATAATTTCATGATTTCTAAAGATCATGTGACACTGAAGACTGGAGGAATGATGCTGAAAATACAGCTGCACATCACAGAAATAAATTATATTTTAAAGGATATTAAAATATAAACCATTATTTTATATATTTTATTTTGATAATTTTGAATTATTACTTAAATACAACCCTTTTTGTTTCAAACAGTTCATTGAACAATAATAAATGAAGTGACTGAAGCTGACAATGAAGTAAATGTATAATAATTAACAAAGATGATTAATTTAGCGCTGTAAACGCGCGTGTGAGGGGCGGAGACGCGCCGCGGAGCGTCAGACGCGCGTGAGGACCAAACACAGCAGAACGATAGGAAACTTCACTCCTCTTATTATTTCTCTTTTACTATAGCGATTTATTTTTAGATACGTGATCTGAGTCTTTCATAGAGTTGTAGAGTTATTAGAGAAATAGAGTTATTTTTTACATTCTTTGGTCAAAGTTTTCAGATCGGGACTTCGGAGCCTGTTCGCGACTATTTTCACACTCACCAACATTGTGCCACAGTATAGGGCCTTTAATACCAGAGGTTGGAGAAGGATGGAAATTGAGAGTGGAGAGAGCATGAATACACAATGCACTGACAATAATGGTAACGTTTTAGCCCATGTGCTTACTGGAGCTATACCTGGTAAAAACCAACTAAACAATAGAGTGAACATTCCCTCTTACATGTGGATGGCATTCTGCTGCTTTGACAGTAAAAATAAAATGTGGGTCTCTCAAGCTTACTGGGCCCTAAACAAAAAGGAAAGGGATGATGAAGGGATCAGTAGAAAGAAGATGGATGAATTGCAGGAATTTTTGAGTCAAAACTGGGTGAAAAATGTGCAGCTGTTTAGGAACAACTGTAAAGACGTCTCTAAAAGCCTCCTTGGGCTAAAAATCCTTGAATGACCATTTCTGATGTTTGATTAGAGGTCTATCCTAACTCTTTTTTTAGTTGCTGTTATAAATGGGCTGTCTGTAAATGTTTATCTTTCTTTCTAATAAAGCTATGAAAATGTTCATCAGAATCATCTCGCTGTCTAAATCTGGGGTTCCCAATTCCAGGATCCACCTACACAAGTATAATCCATCTCAAACACCACTAAAATGATTTCAAATCTTTAATAGAGAGCAGCTTTTATTTTCCATACAAAAGTTGAATTGCAATACCAAAGACTGAAGTACAATATATATAAAATTATAAATTTAAATAACAGCGTAATGGCTAGAGTATGTTGAAATAATTAGATGAATGAGTTTCAGAATCAGGTGATCAAAAAGTACTGAATAGGGTTAATTTCATTCAAAAAGCTTGATATTTTAGAAATAATAAAAGGTAATAGTTCCAAGGCGAAAGCCACTGCTGACCAAAAAGAACACAAAGGCCCATCTCATGTTTGCCCAAAACATTTTGATTATCCCAAAGAATTTTGGGAAAATATTCTGTAGACTGATGAGACAAAAGTTGGAACTTTTTGGAAGGTGTGGGTCCTGTTACATCTGGTGTAAAACTAACATATATTTCATAAAAAGAACATCATACCAACCAGTGTTGGGGGTAACGAATTACAAGTAACGCAAGTTGCGTAATTATATTATGTAACTAGTAAAATAATCCATTACTTGCTTATTTATAAGGAAATATCTATTTTTCAAATGACTTGCTTCTTGCGTCAGATCAAGGCTGCATCTGATTGCTAGTTTTGTTTGATCTTAGTGCTGCGTTCGACACCATAGATCATGACATACTCATAGATCGATTACAAAACTATGCAGGTATTCAAGGGCAGGCTCTAAGATGGTTTAGATCCTACCTGTCCAATCGCTACCACTTTGTTCATTTAAATGGGGAGTCATCTCAATTATCACCAGTAAAACATTGAGTGCCACAAGGATCTGTCCTGGGTCCTCTGCTATTTTCAATATACACGTTGCCCCTTGGTAATATTATTAGAAAATACTGGATTAGTTTCCACTGTTATGTTGATGATACTCAACTATGTATCTCAACAAGATCAGATGAAACTTCTAAATTATCTAAGCTAACAGAGTGTGTTAAAAATGTAAAAGATTGGATGACCAATAATTTTCTCCAATTAAATTCGGATGAGACAGAGATATTAATTATTGTACCAAAATTGTACTGAAATATCAGAAGTTATATTTCGAATGTATTTTATGCCATGGTAATCTTTTTATGAATATAGATTTCTTTGAGTTTTAGATGCAACAGTAAACTATTGCTATATGGCGCTCTTCAGTGTTTATAAAATAAACAACATTTCATAGAACATGTTTAATATTGTTCTGTTATTGTTCTTACACATGATTCATATCATACATTTATTTTGGAGGATATTTGTCAAATGGATGGATAGACATCATTATTTCAGTATAAAAAGATCAGTCTTTGAAATGTGACGTTATCTTGACAGCTTTTGATGGAAAGTTGAACTACTTCAGCATTAATAAAATCAAACAAAAACATACAAACCTGTGCATTTTTAATTTGATGTGATTTGATGAGAGCAATAACAGCTATTTTTTTTGGTTTTTTAAATTTCCATTCTTAATTTGTGATCAGACAGGTTTGTGCCATCATTTTATATATTCTTTTTATATTCAAATGAGCAAGTTTAGATTTGGGGAAGGTTTAGGGATTTAAAATTGACCTATAAAATAGTAAAAGTGCACCTATACAAATATCTTAATGATGTAAAAGAATGGTTTTTACATTTTTTGTTTTATGTATCTTCAGCTGTAAAAAGGAAACTCTTTAGATTTTGTCAACACAATACAAATTATACGTTTCAGCTTTTTGTACCTGTAAATGTACAAAACTTACTAATACCTACAATACATTTAAACAATGAGACCAGTCAGTTTCTGTCACCAAATGCTTTGAGGAATTTTAAAAGATATTAAGAACATGCTAAGAAATGAATTGGCACCCACACTGTTAAAAATATTCCGTAAAATATACGGTAAAAAACCGGCAGCTGTGGTTGCCAGAATTATGCCGTAAAAAATACTGTAAAACCGTTTTTGGTTTAACAGTTTTATACCGTAAAAAATAGTTACACTGTTGTAGGTTTAACAGTTTTACTTTATATTTACAGTTTAATACAATAATTTAACTGATATAATATTAATATATGAACTTATTGAAGCACTGGAATCTGTTTTGTACCTTTGTATTTCACTGGTAACCACCAAAAGCAGGTGGTGATGAGAGAGTCACGTGGTGAAACAAAGCCCATCACAAGTAGCTTTTAAATAATAAGATACATAGAAGGTGCACGGTGTCATTCACACAAGCACTAAACACCATCATGGTGAGACTCATTAAACTGAAATATGCAGGAGCCTGCAGAAACATAGTTATTTCAAAGAAAAAACATAAAATTCAAACAAAATTTGAAATGCAACGCAGAGAATTCTGGGAACGTAAGTTTACGTTTTTTCCCTGTAAAGTTTACAGGAAATTACCGTTAACCCGTAAACAGGTTTGTACTGTAGAATTTTCACAGTTTTTTACCGTTAAAATCACAGTCATTTTTTACAGTGCAGTATCTCGATGCACAAGCAAGAAAAAGAGAGAAAATATACTTCTAAGTGGACTAGAGTTCTTTTGGTTGTCCGTAGTACTGCTCTACTGTAGGTAACGTTGCATGTAGTCCTCCAGATTGGTTGTCAAATTTTTTAATTTTCATAAAACTAACAGAACATATTAAACACCAGTCAAATTATATTTCCATAAGGTAGTTTAAGGGTGGAATTTGCATTGGTCTGGTCAGTTGCACACAGTGACTGAATTGAAGTGAATGAGTATCAAATGCAAATGTAGAAATTTATCTTGAACGTATAGTGTCCTTCTGTGTCCAACACTCACCTCACAGTTTCACCACTGAAGTGAATATCCTTGATATCATGACCAGGACACACAAGTGTAGAGTCACAGATAATAAAGAGGACAGATAACCTGTCTATAAAAACAGAGGGTTTCTTTCTGGATGTTGCACATCCTCTGTCATCGTGCTAAATTACCTTGACATTTCTACGATTGGTTTGTGACTGAGTCCAGTTCAGCTGAAGATGCGTCTGATTTTCTTCTCTGTGCTGCTGGTGTTGGGCTTTCCCTTCATCATGACTGAAGTCGTAGATTCATTCAAAAAATGCAGCGGCTTTTTTTTTGAAGGAGAGCCTCCAGTGATTAAGGACATTCTGGTGAAATCAGTTTCCCAGGATAATAACCGATACAAACTAATCTGTCACAAATATGCAACTCTCTACGACACAACAAATAAGATTCCTGTTTTTTCAGCTTACAAATATACTGGGAGAGGAGATTTCAAAATACCAAAAAGAAAATGGAAGACCGATGACGAGGTGATGTTTCTTACAGTATCTTGTTGTTTTACAACTGTGTTTGACAGAAGCGAAATTATTATATTCCCCATGAAATCAAAATAGATGCATTTAGCTTTTAGTATGAATATGTTAGCCTTAACCTTATCTATAACATAAGAATGAAAAATTATTATAATTGAACTGCACATTTTAGAAATTAATGGTTTCAACTTACAATGCTTTTGGCAAACGCAGCCCAGGCTGGTTCATCATGCGACTTTCTCAGTCACCAAACACTCTGAAGTATTTTAAAAAACATGCTAAGAAATTATTTTAAAATATCACTGATCGTGAATAGACACCAGGTAACTCAGAAGCAAGAGGAAGAGATCTTCTGATTGCTCTACTGTAGGTAATGTTGCATTTAGTCTTTCATTTCATTTACATTTATTCATTTAGCTGACGCTTTTATCCAAAGCGACTTACAATTGCTATGTCAGAGGTCGCACGACTCTGGAGCAACTAGGGGTTAAGTGTCTTGCTCAGGGACACATTGGTGTCAACCAGTGGATTCGAACCCGGGTCTCTCACACCAAAGGCATGTGTCTTATCCACTGCGCCGCCACCACCACCCATAATTTCAATTTAATTTCTGCCAATACTGATTAACAACATTTATGAAGTTTACTGGAGATTGAATTACTGGAGTTTTTTTTCAGTATCGAGAACCACTGATTTAAGGGGATTTCCCCATGACTAATTACAGTGTTGATTAATGCATTGAATCAATGCGATTGTCTCAGAACTAATTGTTCCTGGTACATGGTTCCTCTTTAGAAGTAGTTTTTCAGCCTAAAGCAGTTACGTGCACAGGTTACATAAAATAACTCAATGTCCCTATGGACTATATATACTACCTTGATCATTGTATGTTAAAAGATACCTAAATGAGATTAATGCAATCAATGCAAGATTAGCAAAACTAAAACTATTTCCATAACAGCACCATGCCGCATGTCCTTATGTCTAAAAAATAGAACCTGAAGGAAAATGTACAGCTCATTCAGTCAAACTGACTGTGACAGACCTTATTATTTGAAATAGTTTGTTTTGGTCTTTTTGAATGGCACTTCCTCAAAATGGAAATGCTTCCCAAAATTCAAAATGCAGTATGCTCGCTAGGAAAAAGAAGGATAAATGAAAGGCCATTTAATTTATAAAAAAGGCAATGAGCTGCTCGATATGTCCCTCCCTCACATCCTGTTTCAGTTATTATTATCGAATAACACTGCACATTACGATCATAGACTGTAAAATAGGGTTTCAAGGCACTTCAGTGGGGCTTTATGTCTCAAAATGGGCTTTATTTAACTGGTTTTATGCACACACGTTTTCTGAGCGTTTTACTGACAATCTCTTTTTTTCCAATGATCTGTTTCATAGCTGGAAAAAGCATTTGGATCGAAGGAAACTTGTGCCTATCAGGCTTGTAACAAAGACTACTTAAACCAAAATCAATGGTCTCGTGGTCACATACTTCCAATGTCCTATGCAGCTGATGAGGGCACTGCCAAATCTACATGCAAACTGACCAATATTGTGCCGCAGAAGGAAAGCTTTAACTCCGGAAGCTGGAGTCGCATGGAGCAAACCGTTCAAAAAGTAATGGATTCTAACTGCAGGGATGTAAAAGAGAGTAATAAGATCTTGGCCTATGTGCTGACAGGAGCTGTACCAAGCCAAACTGGAAAAATGAATAATAAAGTAAACATTCCCTCACACATGTGGACCGCGTTCTGCTGCTATAACAGTAAGACCAAGAAATGGGAGTCCCAAGCTCACTGGGCTGAAAACATAGATGAGAGCGACGAAAAAGGCAAAACTATCAGTAAGCAGAGTCTAACTTATGTACAGGATTTACTAAAGAGCAAGTACAAAGAAACCACACTGTTTAACGGTGAATGTTTGGATCTGTTAAAAGCAGATGTAAGTCAGCCTCTAGAAGCAGCTAATGACCAGCAAAAGGATGAGAATCGATCATTTTTGGCATTTTTAATGTCAATTCCAGCAAAGGCTTGGGCAGCGTTATGTAATTTTTTAGGTATAGGAGATTGAATTTTTTGAATCTTTACTCTGGTTTAATGGTTAAATGAAATTGTAGTAATTAAAAGGCATGTGTAATTTATTGAAATCATGAAACGTACACAATTTAACCACAGTTTATTACAAGTTTAACAAAAAAATATATTTTTATGGCCCTATTTTTTTTTCTGTCAAATTCCATTTTATTTTGAACAAATTTTGTATTTTCCGTTTTAAATTTCTGGATTCCATTGTATTTGTTTTATCTAGTTTAAAATCATTTTAAAAGGCTATTAAAAAGCAAATGTAATTGGTTAAAAGTTTAATTTATTATTATTATTATTTTATGTATCTGTTTTTATTTTTGAAATACTGTGTTATTTACTTCTTTTTTTTTCACTTCATGGAAATCATAGGGTCCTAGTTATGCATGTCTATTAAGTCATGCACTGTTAAGCTTGTCTAAATGTGAAGATGGCATGAAATAACAACAGTAACAGATTTCTGTTATTAACACTGACAACTGTGTCTTTGACAGCTACTGTATGTAACAAAAAAACCAAACAAATAAATGCTTTCAATCATTCAAAATGATTCAAGCTTCTGAAATGTATCTGTTCAACTGAAGCTGATGTCACGCCACTTTGAGTTTCTCAAGATCGCGCTAGGTTGTTTAATATTAATGTAAAAACATATGCTTTACTGTATAGTGCTCAATAGAACAGAATAGTGCATAATGAAACAAATTACACTTGATTAACTGTGCAGCTAATCAGGTCTCTTTATGCTATGCTCGTACATGAACTAACAAATACAGACATTCATTTTCATTGTAACAGCATTTATCATAACATAACTGTATAATCATAGACCTTATAAAAACGGTTCTCATCTATTTGCATCAATTTCGGCTGATCTGATTTTTTTTTTTTTTTTTAATTAATATTTTTTCGACATTAAAGTAATTATATAAAAAAGGTTCTTAATCATTTTAAAAAAAGCATGTCAATGCAAAAACAAAACAAAAATAACTTTTTTGCAAATATTGGCTCATGGATCTCATCTCATGGACTTATTGCAAGTGTGTGCTCAATTATACATAAGTGAGAAAAAGCTATTTATATAAAGCATGGAGAGTTGACAGAACTCTATAAACATCCGATTATAACAATATTAAACTAAACTCTTCCAGCTACAAATATTACAGCTCATTTTGACCTCATATTAATCAGTAATCAAGACTGAATATTTAAAAACATTTTAATGAACTGAGGATCAATTAAAATTAACTATAGAATGCAAAAATATCAATTAAAAAGTGATTAAAATGGTCAAACTGGTAACCAAATACACAAATAGTCCTACACTCTTTTAAACAGGTTTAAAATTTAAGAAAAAACCTTCATATTGAATTAAAGCAGGTTAACTTAAAAATGTGTGAAAGTTGAGGGTTATTTTTGATAGTAAATAAAAAAATAAAATAAATAAAGGCTAATGAGAGGCGTTACTTTTATGCTTTGAGAGATGCCCAATTGCCTGAAAAACAAAAAACATTTTACTTTAAACCACAACGGGTGCCGGATTCTGACCCCTTCAGATTATTACCCCCCAGTAATGGTAGGTTTAGGTTATTTGTGGGGGGAGGGGAGGGGAGGGGTTGGGATTGGGCAATCAGGTGGGGGGTAATAATTCAGCATAATATTTGTTCTTTAAGTCCGTCATAAATTATTTGACAAAAACTTTAAAATCACCTGCGGATTTCAAAGTTCCAGTCTCTGATAAATGTCTTTTTTATTTTAAAGCCACAGATTATTTTTTTAAATCATATTATTATTATCGTTTTGTTTGATGATGTAGCTGCACTCGATGGTATCTAAATATCATGTTTCAACGTTAGGCTTTCTCCATTTGTTTTAAAATAAAAACAACTATTAACTCACCCTCTTCTGATAAATCTTATGATCGACATACAGGAAAAAATAAAAGTTATTTAATAATAAAAAAAAAAATTACTATCTTATGACCAATGATGAATTTTTAAATATCAGAATATATATTTCTGATGTACTTTATGACATGTTCATGATTTTTTTTTTTTGTATGAAAGTAGATTTCTACAAAATTATAAGACGATCCCCAGTGTTTATCACAGAAATAACATTTCAGAAGTTATTGTGGCTGTGATGGAAAAAAAACATGATTAAAATGGTTATTTTACTTTTCTTATACATTATTAATATTGTCCATTCATTTTGGAGGATATTTGTCAGATGGATGGATGGACATATGCTTTTAATTTCAGTATTCAAATATCAGTCTTTGAACTGTGATGTTATCTTGACAGATTTTGATCGAAAGTTGAACTACTTCAGCATTATTTCATTTTTTTAACTGAACTGATCAAAGAGTAGTGCTTTCTGCTTCAAAAGGAGCAAGAAAGATTATCAGACACCTGGTGTTATCTGCTTCAGTTCTGGCTTAATCAGAAAAACCTAAAACCTAATTTATATGAATCTGTCCGACAACATTCCTCCATTCATTGATACACAGACAGTAAATGACAGCACTCTGAATAGGGCAGTGAGTTGGAGTTCATTTTATTAGTGTTATACTGAGTAAAGCTGCTCAAAATGAATGTTTTAGAAGCATAATGCAAACAATCTACTCCTTTCAGTCTATTAAAACGACCCTGACATTCAACTCGACTTACTTTGTTAAAGAAAATATCATTGACAGTACATTTAGGCACACCGCTGACAGATACTATACACCAATATGCACAGTTCATGTTCATAGATTCATACGTACGGGGATTCAGCAAACAAAATCAAATCAGAAACATCTGTATGGACCATTTGGCGGATCTAAAGGGGAAGTCGCTCCTGTCTGACTCGACCAATCACAGCAGAGTTTAGCTTCTCAGTGCCAGCCAATCACAGTGGAGAAAGACCACGAACAGGCAAATCACACGAGTAAAACTGCTGCTCAATCACAGCAAACAGACGCAACTCAAAGAATCTTCAAAACCCTTCAATCAAGAGTTCAAGTGCTATTTTTATTTATTTTCATTAAACGTTCTGATCTATTCGGATCAGTTTCGGCTGATCTGAGCCAGGCCTCAAGAATCAATCTCATCAAACCTGAGACCAAAGAACATTAACAGGTCATATTTTGCTCCAAAATTAAAATAAATAAATGATATGTTTGCATAGACAATGAAATGAAAACACTTTCTTTCTCATGATTTTTCTACCCGATTCTCGTTACTAAAATAAAAAACCTCATTATTATATAACAAACATACATTTTTGTATTTCAGTTTACATCATAATTATTTGAAATAATTTAAATAACATAATTTTTATGCATAACATACATAAAAATATAATCATAAAATACATTATTATTGTTCATTTCTAAAATGATTTTTTAAATTAATTTTTTATATATAAATGTATTTAAATTGTAATATATATTTAAGATTTTTTTTCATATTACAATATTCATAAAAAATGTTCTTAATCATTTTTAAAAAAGCATGTCACAATGCAAAACAAAACAAAATCAACTTTGGAGTGAAATATGACCCGTGCATGTTCTTGTAAAGTGTGGAGAGTGGAGAGTGTTTAACAGTGTTTAAGATCTATGTGGCCAAACGCCAGATGACCTCTGACCTCGGCAGCATCTTACGTGTCTTTGCATGTTTTGATCATCCGTTCACCTATAATGTGCTTTCACTCGTTTCCTAAAAGCAAAACACACCTAAACCCATCCATCCAAGAAAACGGCAGGAGTTACGAAACATTAAAAACAACGACAACAAACATCCCCAACACAAGCATTAAAAAGCCAGACTTATAAAACAAGTCCTTTAAAATAAGCCACGGAATGTTTCGGTGGTTTTGGATTGGCTTCTGAAATTCCTCTCTCGACTATACTTGAAAACTATCCCATGTACGATTATTATATAACATGCATTAAAGAAAAATATTGCACAAAAACAAATGAGATTTTTTCTAACTGAAAAGGGGATTCGGACAGTCGATGTCTCCTTAGAGTGTGTGCGTACGAGGACACGTCCGTGTGAAAGCTACGTCTCTTAGTCTTGTGTTTAAGGCTGAATCTATACCTCTCGCTGAAACAGTCTTCGGCATCAGACAGTCACAGTTTAGTGCTACACTTGCTATTCTAAAATAAAGTACTTAAAAAAAAAAAAAACACAAGAACACGACCCTCCACTGGATTGAGTTATAAAAACAGGACGCACACAAACATCGACACGCACATTCGTTACAGCTCATCTCCGTATGTGACGAGCTCCACGTAGCCGTCCGAGACGCTCATGCAAACACACGCTTGAATTCCACCATCTCTGTCCACTTTGATATGTTTGAGGGCTTTAGGTAATAATCAATAAAAGGAATAGTTCAACCAAAAATGAAAATTTGCTGAAAATGCACTCATTCTCAGGCCGTCTATGAGTTTGTTTCTGCATCAGGTTTGGAGAAATATAGCACTGCATCAGTGTCTCATCAATGGATGCTCAGCAGTGAATGGGTGCCGTCAGATTGAGAGTCCAAACAGTTGATAAAAACATCACAATAATCCACAAGTAATCCAGTCCATCAGTTAATGTCTTAAGAAGAGAAAAGCTGCATGTTTACATGTAACAAATCTATCATCAAGATGTTTTTAACCTCAAACCATTGCTTCTGACTAAAACACTAATACTTTTCAGTGGAGGAAGCGTTATTATGGATTATGGATTAATATTTCAAGTTAAAAACTCAAGAAAAAACTATGATGGACTCGAGTGCTGTGCATTATTGTGATGTTTTTAATCAGCTGTTTGGACTCTCATTGTGACGGCACCCATTCGGATCCATTGCTGAGCAAGTAGTGCAATGCTACATTTCTCCAAACCTTAAGAAGAAACCATCTCATCTCGGATGACCTGAGAGTGAACACATCTTCAGCAAATGTTCATTTTTGCATTAACTATTCCTTAGATTAGCTTAAGTATTACAATTAAGCAAAAGGCAGAGGGGCGTGGTCTGTTTTAAACTCCACCCACTTCATGCAACCGACCGGTTGGCAGGATAACGTTAAGCCTATTTCAGTTTCAGTGCCACAGAACGATGCTCAAACATCGCTGCCGACCCTCCTCATATGGTTCTGCTTGTAATGAGTGTTAAGGTGCATAGGTTGCTTCGGTCCGATTTCCCTCACCATACAATATTGACGATGAGGCGACCGATGCCAAATACAAAACAAACCCAAAATATACCAAACAAATCGTATATATATATATATATCTACACAGTGTCATTCAGAACATCAGATCAGAAATTCACGTCAGACAGAAAGAGCGATGTCTCGGGGCGCTGCAGTCTTTCGTAGTGGTTCACGATGATGAGATGAATCCTCTCTGCTACGGCCGTGCCAACACAGTGCTTGAATCCAGGACGGCCACGAGGCACTAAGAGGGAGGAGCGTGTTCCAGCGTTTCCCGCCGGGATGATGTCACCGCCGGGGCGACTCGGTCGTGGCGGGCGGTCGCTGGCTCCTCCCCCTCTGCGTCGGCGGGAGAAGCGTCCGTCTGTCACCTCTTGTGCAAGCTGCGTAATTTCTGTGAATATCTGAGCACGCGTGGCGAGCGCGAGTGGAGCTTCACGAACAGCTCGGGGAACCTGTACTGAGGAAACAAGGTCTCCAGGAAGCCCTCCAGAAAGACGCAGGCCAGCCGGCGGTTCAGCGGTTGGTGCTGGAACATGTCAAAGACGCGCAGGATGCCCTTGCGTGTGGTTTCTGCCCCGATGATGTGCTTCAACTCATCTGATAGAAGAGGAACAGTTCATGTCATATTGATTTGAATAGCGCTCTACACAATAGAGTCAAAGCAGCTTCACAGAAAACCATGAGGTTAATATTTAAAAATAAGTACATTAAGAAAATCTGAAATATTTCCTTGGCCATTAGCTGTAATAAATTAATGTATCATTTATATATATATATATATATATATATATATATATATATATATATATACAGTTACCTTTATTCTACAAGGGCACATTAAATTGATCAAAAGTGACAGCAAAGACATCTGAAATATTACATAAGACAATACTTTCTACAATACTTTCTATTTATCAAAGAATCCATTAAGATAATAATCAAATATAATTGATAATACAAATCAGCATATTAAAATGCATTTCTGAAGGATCATGTGACACTGAAGATTTGAATGATGATGGTAAAAATTCAGCTTTGATCACAAAAATAAAATTACATTGTAAAATATAGTCACATAGAAAATGGCTACTTAAAATTGTAATAATATTTCAAAATTTTACTGTATTTTTATTCAATTTATATGCAGTTTTGAGGAGCATAGGAGATTTTTCAAAAGCATTTAACAATGTTAGTGCCATCTGCAGAATAACTACAGATTTTCCATTATAGTCTGTGTTGTGAGTGCACATAAATGTCTGTATCTTCAAGATTCATGCTGTAGTGTGTGTGTGTGTGTGTGTGTGTGTGTGTGTGTGTGTGTACCTGGCATGATGCCCAGGAGTGTGGTCTTAGCGGCGACTCGTGTCCTCATGCGTAAGCTTTTGTCTCTGCGGGGAGGCGTCTCGGCGAGGATCCCGTTTGGCCAATAAGAGTCTCTGCAAGGGTCAAAAAACCCAGTCAGAAGCCAAACCAGAATCAGTACGTGTCACAACAGACACAGTGAGCTTGAAATCCTCACCTGAACCTCTTCACATAATCAGACACTTGCTCAGGAGAGGTCATGTAGTCCACGTGATCCACTATTTTCCTGCAATGAATCAAAAACATGTTCAGCTCTGAACAGACAGCAGAAATACAAGCTGGTGTGTCTGTCGCACCTGTTAATGGTGTCTCCATACGTGGCTTTGATGAGCTGCTGCAGGAGGTTCTTGATGTTTCTGCGCAGCCACTGATTTCTCTCCTTCAGATCAAACACCTCGTCCATCAGCAGCAACATCACCCTCAGTGGGATATTATCATCCACCTGTCCATCAACACAACGCTGTTAAACTCACAGCTCATGCAATTATCACTCAGATGCACTGAGAAAACAGCAACTTAATTAGATAAATGATTTCAAGCTAATTATTTGTTATAATAGAATTATTATTAAATTATACAAACTAAAAATGAATAAACAAATACATTACTAGGGCAAAATACTACTGTACTGTAAAAAATACCAAAAAAAATCTGTTTCATAATAATGGTGAAAATAATAAATATTATTATTTTGGTAAAATTATTAAATTAAAAAAAAAAAAAAAATTACTATGGTAATAACACTACTGCAATAAATATTAAATAAATGTCATAATTGTATTAAAGTATAAACATTTAAAATCACAATGAATTGCATATATATGGTAAAACTATTGTGCTGTGGAAAAAAAATCTGTATTTATTTAATAATAATGATAACAATTATGTTGAAAATATTAAATGTAATTTTATTAAATTATAAAATGAAAAATAAAACAATTATAGTAATAACAATATTAACAAAAACTATAAAAAATATTAATAAAAATCAAAGAAATAATTACTATGGTTATAATACTATTGTACTGTAAAATATTATTTTATTAAATTCTAAAAATTCTAAACAAAAAAGAAATGCATTGGTGTTTTATAATATGTACTGTAAAATAAACAACAACAACAATAATTTGCAGAGTATAAGAAAAATTAAGACAATAATACTTATGCATTATAAACATTATACCATAAAGCTTTTACTAAAATAGCTTATTCCAAGTATTAAAATAGCATTATTTATCAGCACCAGCCACTGTGTTCGAGTGATTTGGCCGAGTTTGATTTGATTTGATGTTGACTCACATTGTCGTCCAGCTGGGCCGAGACGCGGCAGTGTTCGGGATCGATGTCAGACTTTGCCATTAAAGGAGGCACCTGAAGATCAGACACATCTGGAGTCAACGACATGCATTCATAAATGAACGCCATTTGAGTGCAAATATTACATGTCTGCGCATGCATGTGAAACGACTGACAGACGACACAGACTAAGCTTCCCAGTTACAACACTAACAGGTCTCTGGTCTTTTGCGCCTTTCTCGCAGTGCTCGGAGATCCTCCAGACGTGCTCTACCTTAAATATGGACTGTTTAATATCCTGGCCAAGTTTCTCGGACATGCGGCCCATGTCCGCCGAGACTTTGGACACTCCCTCGGCCAGGCTGTCCGGCAGTGACTTCACGGCATTGGACACGTTCCTCATGGAGCTCCGGAGAGGATTCACAAACGTGTCCATCTGTCCGAGTCCAGAGAACAGGACAAGTTTACAAAAAAAAAACGGTGAATCCAAGCAGACCTCTCTGGAGTAATACATGGAGGTGCGTTCACGCTCACAGCCTACTGAACTGCAGCTCTCAGATCGTGTCTTTACTGTTGCTATTTAATGTTAAACCTGCTCTACTTTTTTTGTTTTCTATTCCTCAGGGTGTCCTGAAGTGCCAGCTCTTATTGAATATGCATAACTCTCACTAACTGATCGTTTTCGCCACTGCAAATCACTGTTTGTGTGAACATCTATCCATCCGTCTACCAAAAGGGTGTCAAAGAAATGCATTTTACTAGAGTTTCATATAATCTTATTAGTGATTATGTGTTTCAGTGCATAGATTTAATGATTAAATTGCATTACTTTAGAGAAGTCTCCAAGTTTTATTTTACAAAAAAGTTTGAAAAAAGAAGTTTGGGGTCAATATAATTATTTTTAAAGAAACCAATCCTTTGATTTAGCAAAGATGCATTAAACCTATTAAAAGCGACAGTACAAGACATTTACAATGTTACAAAAGATTCCATTTCAAATAAAAGCGTTTCTATTGAAGTTTCTATTCATCAAAGGATCCAGAAAAAATGTATCAGTTTCCACAACTGTGTTCAACATTGATAATAAGCAGAAACGTTTCTTGAGCAGCAAATCAGCATATTAAAATGATTTCTGAAGGATCGTGTGACTCAGCTTTGATCACAGAAATAAATGACAGCTATTTTCCTGTATTTCTGATCAAATAAATGCAGCCTTGGTGAGCTTCTTTTAAACAATTAGAAATGATTCTTTATTTTTTATGCTGGAGCGTTTAAATAAAATGGTTAAATGTCATGTTTTATACCAAGAAATAATGTTATAAGCTAAATCTCCCCCATGCTGGATATGAAACCCCTTCTCGGATCATTTCCTGTATTTGTGGTATTTCTCACCTTGCGTGCGAAGTCTCCTTTGCCCTTGCTGTAGGCTTTGTTCTCCAGGAAGTCATAGATGTAGGGGATCAGCATGGGACAGGCCTTCACCATCTCAGGGTTCAGCAGCAGCTGTAAGATAAACTCAGCTCTCAGCACACCTGAGCCAGCTGAACCCCCCCCCCCCCCCAAAAAAAAACACCCATCCCGATCGGACCCACCTGCAAATAAGCGTTCAGGTCCTTCTTCCTCTTCTCCAGAAACTCCCGGTCCATGTTGTTAAAGGTCTTTTTTCCAGGAAGCTTGAGAATCGGAGCAAGGCTCTCAAACTAAAGACGAGACACATGGGTTAGAAAACATGACATCTATCAAACCCAGTTAGATCAGACGGAGTTCAGCCAAAATATTCCCACAGAATTCAAACGCAGTCAACAAGTTCAACAAGTCCTTTTGCATGTTCGCTTAAAAATTGTAACTAATTTGGCTAATAATTAGTGATGATTTCAACTACCAATATTGCTGAACACACAGAAATTAAATAATAATAATGATGATAATATTAATAATAACAATTAAAATACCTATTTTGCTTATAGAAAATGAAATTTCTCATAACTATAATTTAAAAAAAGCATTTATCACACACACACACAGACACAGACACACACACACACACACAGACACACACACAGACAGACACACACACAGACACACAAACAGACACACACACACACACACACACACACACACAGACAGACACAGACACATACACACACAGACAGACAGACAGACACACAGACAGACAAACAGACACACACACACACACACACACACACAGACACAGACACACAGACACATACACACACACACACACACACACACAGACAGACACAGACACACAGACACATACACACACAGACAGACAGACAGACAGACAGACAGACACACACAAACAGACAGACAGACACATACACACACAGACAGACAGACAGACAGACACACACACAAACAGACAGACACATACACACACAGACAGACAGACAGACACACACACAGACAGACAGACACATACACACACAGACAGACAGACAGACACACACACACACACACACACACACACACACACACACACACACACACACACACACACACACACAGACAGACAGACAGACACAGACACACAGACACATACACACACAGACACACACACACAGACACACACAGGGAAGTCGTGGCCTAATGGTTAGAGGGTTGGACTCCCAATCGAAGGGTTGTGAGTTCTAGTCTCGGGCCGGACGGAATTGTGGGTGGGGGGAGTGTATGAACAGCTCTCTCTCCACCTTCAATACCACGACTTAGGTGTCCTTGAGCAAGGCATCGAACCCCCAACTGCTCCCCGGGCGCCGCAGCATAAATGGCTGCCCACTGCTCCGGGTGTGTGCTCACAGTGTGTGTGTGTGTTCACTGCTCTGTGTGTGTGCACTTCGGATGGGTTAAATGCAGAGCACAAATTCTGAGTATGGGTCACCATACTTGGCTGAATGTCACTTCACTTCACTTCACTCACTTCACTTCACACACACACAGACACACACACAGACACACACACAGTATATTTATATAGAAACACACAGAATAAAAAGCCTTTTGCTTTTTTTTTTTTAATTTCTAAAATGAGAGGTGGGGTACAATTATGACATTATTTGTAACATAATGTAAGCAAATTTCCCCCAAAATCTAATTGAGGGATTAATAAGAATTTCTGCATCAGTGTAGTTTATTATACTGCTTTTAAGATATGCAGATTTTAATTAAAATTTCTTATGTATTAAAAAAAAATTGGAAAAAAATTATAATAGTAAATGAATAAATAAAATCTACAGAATTTTTTTTGTAATTAATTTAAAGAGAGTACAACAAACTACCTAGAAGTATACATTTTCAACAATTTTGACATAAAATTTTGAAATAAATATAAAACACACACAACAAAAATATATATATGTTATATTTAATTTTTTCCTGAATTTAATCTGATCTGACCAAGTTGTACTGCCTTTAAGATATGCAGATTTTATTATATATATATATTTTTACTATTATTTAGAATACAGTATAAAATCTGCAGAACTTCAGGCAGTACAATACACTGATCTGACAGCTGAGGTGTGATGTTCATTAAAGGGTTAACTGGTGTCACCTGCTCTGTGATGCGCATGTGGAAGTCGTGGAAATCGCTGTAGCGGCGGTACGTCTTCCAGATGTCCTCGCTGCCGTCCGAGTTCTTGCGTATGACGGTGAGGGTGTAGAGAGCGTACGTCTTCCCGTGATCGTTACACACGCCTGCCACAGGAAGTAGGTTTAGAAAAGCATCAGCTACAGCACAGCGGGAGAGAGAGAGAGAGGCAGGAGCGATGGAGACGATGGCAGGGAGAAAGAGAAGGAGAACCACAAGAAAGACACACAGCAGACAGAGCACAACAGGACAAACAACAGAGGGACAGAGGGAAAAAAGATGAACGTAAGAAAATGAAATAATAGAGTCACAACAAGAACAAACACAAAGTGGCAGGAAGAGATGCTCCTTCAAATAAATGAAGCTTGAAAATGAGAAGAAGTGATGTCTAGAGAAGAGATGAAAGTTCACCGGCGCACACACTGAACAGATCATTACATCACACACAGACTATTACCATTTACACGAGTCATTACTAACACTCAATTAAACAGATTCATTATTCAGTATTATAGATTTTTTTTTCAATTAAACATTTAAAAGAAACTTAATGAATAAAATAGAACTTAGGCACTTTTTAGAGAGGTCATATTTCACCTCAAAATCAAAAAAGGAAAATAGATTACATAAAGAAAATTAAGCTAATTTTAGGACAGTTGTAATGGTTTGCGACATTATTTTCATCACTCTACATAAAAAAAAAAATAATAATAATTATGCAATTTAAAAATATATTTAAAAACATTAAAAACATGTATTTACATATTTATAAACATAGTATATAATATATATTTTTCGCTTTATACAGTAATTAAAAAATTGCATAAATTTAAGTACAACAAATACTAAATTATATACAAATATTTTGCATAATGTATAATTTCACACATACTTAATTCATAACTTTTTGCAAAAAAACAATGAGAAGTGGGAGGAGCCTAAAGTTGGCTTCACCAACAGATCAAATGAGTATACGTTTTTTAATGAATCTTTGCAAACTACCTTTCATAATAATGTGCTAATTAGCAAGTTAGCAAATTTGAAGTCTCATGAGAAAGGCTCATCACTTCACGGAGGAGAGGGGTGGAGTCAGCAGGGCTCATTAGCATTTAAAGGGACATGCACTGAAACAGCACACAGTGAACAGAGCTGTTTCGGACAGGGTAAAAAAGATGTTGTCTTACACTACCATTGAGAAATTTTAACCTGTTAAATGTCACCCCGTCCCGTATACGGGACGCCTACGTTGACTATACTATATTACAATCAAATCTAATCTAATCTTGACAAACTATATATTGTTGGAAAGGTCTAAGACTCCCAAATATATATTTTACCAATATTTTTTGTTAAACATTATGTAGGAAAAGTAATAGATGAATTTATGACAAGAGTGCACCCTCAGAAATCTACATTACAAAAGGAGCTTTGACCTTTGTTTAAAAAAAAGACTTCCTCGTTGCCTTTTTCCCTATCACTTTTTAGAAATCATCAGAAGTTATATATCACTTGAAAACATAAAATCTCAAAATTCATCCTTCAAAACCCATTTTAAAATCAGACATTGCATTACCATGTAAATGGTACATCAAAATCATGTTACAAAATGTTTTCAGTCATGAAATATAAAAATTTAGGTTTGTATCATGCACATTCATGTCTATCTTCAAAAACGTGAGTGACAGTTAACAGGTTAACCAAAGTATGTTATGGACTTTTCATTAAGACCCTTAATAATCTCAAAATATCAACTTTTGGAAAATTGGCATCAGATGAACCCTTTAATTATCTTTGAGCATAACACAATGTGAATTTTTTCTTCTTTTGAAATTAAGGTGAAATGTTTTTTTTTATATTGTTACACAATGTTGTAACCAGGTATAATGCAATAACCACATTTCTACCATGTTGAACTAAGCTATTGTCTAGTCATTATAAGCAATAAACAACAAAAAGGACAGATTAAGGACAGAAAACACTGTAAACCTGTACAGTATTTATCTGCTGAAATGGTTAACAGCAGGTAAAGCTCTCACCCGTATCAGAGATAAAGGCATGAAGCTGAGCAGACTCATCCACGCTCCCGCTGCTGAGATCATCTAATGACTACAAAACACAATCATTTGAAACAATCATACACATTCCCGATGTATGTAAATATTACACATGAACGGCTTTATTTGACATACTAAATTAATGCTTCCTGTTGGGGACCCGTTGAACGACTCTGGAGAAACAGAGAAATATGAATGAATTTGAGGAGATGATGTGTAAACACACTCATCTGTGTGTGTTTGTGTGTGTGTGTGTGTGTGTGTGTGTGTGTGGGGGTCACCTCCGTCCCCGTGGTCTGACCCCATGTAACTGGGCTCTTTCAGCATGTCCAGCTCGGCTAGCATCCGCACGTACAGCGGGTGCTGCTTAAACGACGGGTAAAACCTCTCGTCCCGCAACATCATATCATACACCTGAGGAACACAGAACACAGCTAATACAGTGGGCTTTTTAATGGCTGATAAATGACATGATAAAACATCAAAAATCTCAAATTAGACTTGTATACACTAGTGTTCAAAAGTTTTAGATCGTCTCTTTTGCTTATCAAGGCCGCATTCATTTGATCAACAATATTTTACCATTTAAAATAAATTGTATTCTAGGTGAATATATGTTAAATTGTAATTTATTTCTGTGGTCAAAGCTGAATTTTCAGCATCATTACTCACAAGATTCTTAAAAAAATCTTTCAGAAATTCTGGTTTGCTGCTCAAGAAACATTTCTGATCATTGTTGAAGTGACGTTATATTTATTTTTATATTTTTACTGGCCATTAAACTGTCAATTATTTCATTAAAAAAAGGCAGACAAACAAAATGAGGAAACTGCTATTTAGATTTTTATATTAGTATTTATTTACTATTATTATTATTTAATGGAACCATAAAAATAAAAATAAATAAAAAAAATCATCCAATAATCATCATGATAAAACTACTGAGCTATGAAGTATTTTACAATAATTTAATAATAAAAAAATAACAACAATAAAAATAAAATTATAATAATAATTGTTGTTGTTGTAAATATTTTACATAGCAACAGTAAAATTACAACACTAATATTTATGGCTGTATTGTCTTTGCTTTATTATACTACTGAACTCCAAAGAAATTCATAATTCAAATTTAATAATAATAATAATAGTTATTATTATTATTCATATTGTTGTTATTATAATTATTTTATATAGAATGTAAAATTACAATACGATTTGTTTTCCCCTTTGCTTTTGAATAAACCAATGATCTTATATTTTGGCGGAAAATGCTTCACTTTTAGTTGAAAACAGATTTATAAACACTTCTCATTGCAAACTTGGGAAGATGTTTGGTGCATTTTAAATTTTTAAATGTGCATTTTAAGCGACTCAAACTCACGGCGCTTGCAGAGATGGTGTTTGACTCTGAAAACACTGTTATTAAGAATGGCTCGTGCAAAAAGATCACAGCACTTCATTCAGATATCTTTGCAATTTGATACTTGTGTTAAATGTTTATATATGTGACCATATATAGGGTCCATTTGTCAAATTGTAGATGTATACATAATCTGGAAGCTGAATAAATCATCTTTCCATTGATGTATGGTTTGTTAGGATCGGACAATATTTGGATGAGATTAGAAAATCTGGAATCTGAGTGTGCAAAAAAAAAAAATCTAAATATTGAGAAAATCATCTTTAAAGTTGATCAAATGAAGTTCTTAGCAATGCATATTACTAATCAAACATTATGTTTTAATATATTTACACAAGGAAAGATACAAAATATTTTAATGGAACATGATCTTTATTTGATTTTTGGCATAAAAATCAATAATTTTGACTAATACAATGTAATTTTGAAAATTGCTACAAATAAACTTCAGCAATTTAAGACTGCTTTTGTGCATATGAGTCACATCTGTCATTACCTTCTTCTGGATTTCATCAAATATCTCGGGTGTGGGATCCTCTTTGTTGAGTTTCTGAGCCAGTCTGGTTACAGACGCTTCGTCCACCTCCACCCTCGGAGAGGCCTGAGAGGAAATAAACCAGTCAAGCATCACTTCATGGAGCCTCGGCTCAATCTTAGTGGTTAATCTGAATCCTCTCACCTTGTCGGACAGGTACTGGTCGTAGACGCCGAGCGCGGCGGCTCTCAGCAGGCCTTTGGTGGTCTGACTGCTCTGCTTCTTCCCGTCTCTCTGGCTGCTCTGTAAGACCTCCAGCTGCTGCTGGGCCGTGACCCGATAGCCCTCCACCGTCAGCCAGAAGAACAGGATCGCCTGACCGCCCATGGGCTGCATGTAGTCTACAGACAGAGAGATTAAACGCATTGAGGAATGATATCTGAAGAGAGGACAGTTTGTGTGCATCTGCCTCGACTCACCCATGAAGAACTGCAGCGCGATGTTGTGCACTAATATATGCTCCAACGGAATCACACACAGCTTCCCAAAATTAGCTGCCAGTTTCAATGTGTCAACTTCCTGTTTGAAAAAAAAATAAAAAACTTGTGAAATGTTAATTGTCAGACAACTGATTAATTGCTGTTAAAACCTGAAATTATTATTTTTTTATGTACAATAAGTAAATTTTATTATACATTTTTTTTGAAAAAGAGTTATTTCTGTATTTCTATAATAAACAACATTATTAAAAACAGTTATTAATTATATTGGAACATACAGAAATAACTGTTTTCAATACTATAATAACATAATACTGTTATTAAAAATAATAATAATGATTTTGGAAAATACTAATTTCTGTATTTTCCAAAAATATTATTATTTATAAAATTAATTATTTATTTCTGTAATAATTAACTGATAATTAATTAAACTTAATAATATTATTAATTAAACATTAATAATAACCATATATTTATAATTTTTGTTATACACTCTTATTTAGATCATATTACAGTTTTTATTAACATTTTTATTTGTTTTTACTTTTTTTTTTACTTTTTATTATTTTATTCTGTTTTTTTTTAATAATTAGATACTGTATAGCTTTTATTAATTTATATTTCAGCTTTAGTTATTAAAGTACATCAAGGCAAATAAAATTAAAATGAGAAATGCTTCCCCTGCAAGCAGCTAAAATATAGTTTTTTTTTTTTTTATATTGTTTTTTTCAGTTCAGTCTTATTTCAAGAAATTAAAATGTTTATTATGGTTTTAGTTTCAGTTAACTATATAACCCTGATTAAGATTAATTATTTAATATATTTCACTTCCACTACTGTTTAAAAGAAATGTAAATAGAAATGTTTTTAATGAATATTCATGTATTATAATGAAGCAGATGTGAATGGAAAGGGAGAGAGGTGTTTACCTTCCCTGATTGCAGCCGTTGTATCCGTGTTTCACAGACCTTCTTCACAAAGAGCAAACTATTGATTTGATTCTTTATGAAGTTGATATCTGTGAAGATGAAGAGTAAACAGTGTTTGTTATTATAAAGCCTTGAACTTGCTCTCAGATTTTCCAAAACAAACCCCAACCGAATGAAAAAGCACTTGACACTTGAACGTGTGTGTGTGTGTGTGTGTGTGTGTACCGTCTCCTCCCGTGTCCAGAGACCGCAGGTACTGAAGCTCCTCCAGGACTTTGTCTTTGACGGCCTCCAGCTCGGCCGCTTTGTCTGTCAGCTTTAAGATGTTCAAGAAGGCCTCGTAGTTACAGCTGGAGTCACGAATCTAAACACACACACAAAACGTGTTAAAGGTCATTTGTGACACGCTCTTGGACTGTAAGAGCCGAGCAGGTCTCACCATCCAGATGATGAACTGGTTGATGTAATCAGGGTCACTCAGCTGGTTAATTAAGGGCAGCAGAACTCCTCTGGCCAAAACTTCCTGCAGGACACCAGAGAGTCAGTCAGTGAATCAACATAAGTCTGTTCAGTCTGGATTACATACAACTTCAGCTCTATCCACATCTTTTGTGATATAATATCAAATTCCACAGAAAATAATTAAAATTGCATCTCACAGGGAAATTATTTTGCAGTAGTTTAAATTAGAATAAATGTTATCTGATATATTGGAGTATTAACTAATATTTGACTTTTCCATTATTATTTTATTTTAATTAATATTATTTCAAGTTTTTTTTTCCTGTGTTTGTCATTTTTTATTTCTATACTTAGCTTTATTGTTAATTTTAGTATATGTAATTTTAGAACTTTTTTTTATTTAAAAAAAAAATGCCTTTTCAAAAGTTGCCAAGACATCATTGAATTTTATTTAAATTTATTTTACTTTATGTTTAAGAAATGTTAGTACTTAAACTTTTTTTTATTTCAATGAGTTTCTAAGGCAACATTTCCTTATTTTTAAGCTTTTAGGTTTAAGTTTTTCATCGTATTTGTTCTTTTACTTTTATAATGGCATTAAAATACTGCAGACTGAAAATGTTTTAAAAACAGTGTTCTTGTAGTATTGAATTATAGTTTGTATTAATACTTTGAATCAAAGTTTATTTTTATATTTTCCATTTTTATTTCAATTCAGGTTTTTAGGTTTCAGTTTTTCATCTTATATATTATTTTAGCTTTATTTGAAATAACAAAAACTATTTTTAACAGTTTTAATTTTGCTCTGAATGCAACGGAAGGCAGAGCAGAAGGTTAGAGGTCATAACAATAATGCATGGTTTTCTCCACATAAACAGTGCTTTACAGTTCTCATCCCAGATGTTATTTGGATGAATGTGGGACTGATTCAGCATGTGTGTGTGTCTCACCCTGAGGAAGTATCTCATATTCTTGTTGTGGAAATCTCCAGGAGGTAGTAACAGATACAGCATCACTTCACAGAGATCCCGCAGGTAACCTGCACCAGAAAAACAAAAGTGCAGCGCTCACATACATTTAATTAAAACATTGCCTTTTAGAGTTTATCAATCACACTTGGCCTCATCGTGACTCACCTATCATCTAAAATTGATAATTAAGCTTTTTTTATAACATTTAAGACTTTTCATGTCCTAAAATTTCTTTAAAAACCACATAATCTACTTTTACGTTGTGTTTTTTTTTTTGTGTATTTCTGTAATCTGTAACCAATCTACTATCAGTGTGTGGAAAACAGCAGCGTAAACATTCTTCAAAACATCTGCAGACCAAAGAAAGTTGGTTTTGAAAGACACGAGGATGAGTAAATGATTTGTGATCACTGATGATCACATGACATCTTTTATATTCACAGGGCACATTTATACACACTTCTCCACCCAGCAATCCTGTTTGAAAGATTTCTCAAAGCACTTCCTTGTATTCATGACTGGGTGTGGGTTTAATTAAGTCTTTCAGCTGATGAGGTGTATAAGATCTGCCCTAGAGAAGCATGTTTGACTTATTCATGACTACTGTTGACATAAACCCAAATCAGGCCTTGAATCACTGAGCTGGAGTCTCCTCCGTGTTTGTCTTGCCTTCTTCATCCTTGCGTGACGTGCACACCACATCTCTGCAAATCTTCCTCTCCATTTCCACCTCCGCCTCAAAAAACGAGTCCAGCAGCTCGTCTGGAGCGTCACCTGCCAAACACACAGACAGGGTCATGCACTACAGTCAGTGCAATCAAGCTGCCATAAAAGACTCAAGTTTAGTCCTGATATTGAGATCTTTACATCACGTCCTAATCAGCGGTGATGCAATACAAAGCTCTAGGTTGCATTCTCATTCCTCAAAACATCTACCTCCTCATTCCTCTGAAGTAATAAAAGTTAAATGGGTTCGAAAACACATGAGAGCAAGCAAATGATGACATTTTGACTCGTTGCTTCATTAGAGTTACACTCAGTCAACATGAATTAACAATCAGGGTTACGACATAAACTACATGAAAGCGATAAATGTTTCTTTGGCAACCAGTTGAAATAAAATAAGTTTAATAAATATGGATACATTTTATAAATGCATGTATATTCATTGATTAATTATTGAAAAGTTAGTTAATGAATGCATGAGCTAACATTACCTAATGAGACCTTAGAGTGAAGGGTTAGCAGTATTGCCATTAATAAACTGTGCACACAGACAGTTTGAACAGAGAAGAGAACAGAAGAATCCTTACGTTGTTTTGGATCGTCTCTCTCGTTCAGCCTCTCCTGAGCTTTCCTGAAGACACGCAGATGAGTGGCAAAGTCATCCACCAGTCTGGTGGTGAAATACGGCTGCCAGTCCACCTCTTTAGACCTAGGGAAAGGAAAGATTGAGCACTGAATGAATCACAGGATTAAAGCAGTGTTGGGTTGGTGGCCAGGTGTTGTCACTCACATGCTGACACAGATGTCAGGTGTCTTACCTGGTGGAGAACTCGACGAGGGCGTTCTGGACCGTCTGACGGATCTCCAAGAGGAACGTTTCATCATCACTCAGAGTGTAATACCAATACTGGATATAGTCCCTCAGGGCGAACTGTATGACCTGATGAACGACATGAGAAGAGGTCCTATGAAATCCCTTTTTTTTCAAATTCATTTCAATCCATTTTATTTTTCCCCAAATTGCGTTCTTTTTTAATTTATCAGATTTTTTTTTTTTTTATAAATTCATTTTAATGGTGAAATTCAAAAGCAAATCTAATTTAAATGTAATATATTAATATATATTTTTTTATATGCATTTATAAATTAGTTTAATTTTTATAATATTATATTAATAAATATAAAAAAAAAAAAAATGTTTTTACCAAATTCTGTGTTTTTCCTTTAAATTTTTGTAGATTCCATTTGAATAGTAATTAAATTTAAATAATACATTTTACTACTACAAATAATATTATGATTATTAAACTAAGATCAAGTTATGTGCAATAGTAATTTATTTGTCACAACTTCTTCAAGTTAAACTGAACTTTTATTTCCCATGAAGACCTTTGAGTTTCTGTATATATATAATATGATGACAGTTTTCCTCAAAATGCTCAGAAACACTGAGAAAACAACACAATTTCCGAAAAATAAACAATTTCTTATTGCCTTACTATTGTGAAAATTGTAAAGTTTTATTTATGAAATGATTTAATTAAACCATTAAAAAAATAAATATATGTTGGAAACCACAGAATTTGGAAAAAAAAAAAATCATGATTTCATAGGACCTCACAAGTAAATTTGAATGTAAATGTAAATTGTAAATGTATCTGGATCATGTGCTCTCTTTTCTGTTTGGCACAGACACAATGACCCATCACTGCTACTTCAAAGGACTCAAAACCTCAGACTTACATAGGAGGAGTTACACAAGGATTTCACTCATAAAGATGTCTTATACTAAGGGACGAGGTTTTAATGCAGTCACATCATGGAAAAACCGGATACTTATCAGTCTTTTCTCATGTCTACAAGTCTCTCTAGTCCGTGCAAATCAGTTACTGAAATTAACCACAAAAAACAGGAACCATTTATGAACACATTAGCCTTGTTCCAAAAACCTAGACTGCTGCCTACAAAGACAAAATTTTTAATGGTGTTCAAAACAGAAGGTAACACCATGCTGTCTAGTTATAGTTCACTTGTCCAAGGCAGCAGCAAATGCATGCTTGCAGATTACCACCGCTTTTGATAATAAATGTGTATTAAATAATAAATCCAGAAAAACCAAAACAGATAACTGAGAATTCTGAAAAATATTTATAGAAAATACTTCATAGGGCTCCAATTTTTTTTTTTTAAATGGAAATAAATTATTCAATTAATTAAACATGATTAAATGTAATCATTAAATTGAATTAAATGTAAATTACATTAAACATTTATTAATTATTTTTTTAATTCAATTAAATTTAATGCAAGATGTAAACTATATTATCGCCCAGCTCTAAAAGCACTATACAAATGAACATGACTTGACTTAAATAAAATAACCAATAAAAATCAAGTATATAAATATACTTCATTGTAACTTGATGCAACTTGAACATCAGTTTGAGACACACCAGAATGTCATTTACATATCTCAGGTACAACAGTAAAACAAGCTGTTTTCTAAATGTCAAAGAGAAGGTGTAAAACGGTTGTGCAACATCAATATGGTGGTTTTATGGTGCAAGAAACCTCTCTGGCTAACAATAAATGCAAATAAAAGATAAAGTGTAGCATTAAAAAAGTGACCCCAGCAGAACATGTTCATTGTAAGCAGATGTAAAACCGATTCAGTACATCTGCTTTCTAAAAACCTGCGTCTGACGCATGTCACGGGCGGAAACAAACGGCATTTGTGAAGTGAAAGTTGTGTAGAAACCACAGGTTCCTCAGATGCATGAATGAGCACTTTCATCGGTTTCGTTGTACCTGCTGCAGTGGATCATCGATGATACTGGATCCTGTCAGACGACGGTCGATCTTTATGGGCTTGGACTCGGACTTCATCTCCTCCGAAACCTGACCAACAAACACAAAGAATTAAAACTCAAAACTCAAAGTCATCATGAAATAAAAATCAGCTATTTCATTTCTTAAAGGGTTTTTTTTAAGAAAGTAGCTCGTTGTACTATCTACGAGCCATATTTTTAGGCATGAAACTGCCATAGTTTTAAAAGACAATATCTCTGTTTGCATTGAGCTTTCAGCATCGTAGATTGCAGATATTGTTCATGCTCAAACAGCGACATTACACATAAACTAAAGTAAAAAAAAATAATAAAAAAAATAAAAAATAAATCACAATCAACCACCCCTTTAATAAACACCTTTTCACTCATTTAATTATGAGCCTTAGTTTACATGTCAGTGACTATATCATGTAGCAGAAGAATGATAATGAATTAGCTTAATAAAACCAATTTAAATTGAATAATAAAAAACTATCACCATATATATATACTCAGAGGTCTTCACAAAACCTGTCAAAATAAAAGTTCAGTTTAACTTGTAGAAACTGACAGAAATATATTACTTTTGTACAAGAGAATCTACTTCTCAAAGCAAAAATAATAACAAAAAATACTTAAAAAATAGTTTCTTCCATATTTTAATATCTGTTGTGCAGCAGGTCAAAAATATCCCCCCAAAAATTGGTTAGGGAAATGTTTGCTTGATTACATTTTTTAATATACATTATATATAATTGAATGAAAAAATATGTATATATAATTCAAATGTTTTAAGAAAAAAATGCTGCATGTCATTTTTTTTTAAGTATTAGTATTTTTTTTATAAAGTTTTATACAGTAGGGCTGTAAAAATGGCTCAAAAATGGCGTTCAATATTCCCTAAAAATAAACGAATATTCAAACATCTGGTCGCGCATGTTGTCAATGACGCGCATTACGTCAATAACAGGCCAAAATAATACAAAGAGACATAACTACTTGTATAGATATAGTCTATTTAAGTTTAAACATATGTGACAACATATTACCTTCACAAAAACAAGGAAATCAACTAATGGCCAAGACTGCAGACCTCACGCTCTCTCACCCTCACGTTCTCTGCGCATAATGGTTTAAATGAACCAACTAATTTTTGTGCAAGCAATTTAAGGTCGCGACTGTTGTCCCAAATATAGCAGGCTTCATCCAGTGATTGAAATAAATATTATTAATATTAATTGAAGTTTTACAGCATATAGAACTGACATTGAATGCTCCGAGCAAGCTGTGCTGTGGTAAACATGGAACTTTTCCTTGACATGAAACGATAAATAATTAAACCTCGGATCCTTTGCTCGACAGAACTCCCCGAAGCCTGCCCCATCCGCGTTACTGATCGGTCTCGTGTCCTTACAAATGAACGAAATTATTTTATCCGTTATGGCCTCTTGTCGTGTTGCAGACAAAGAGCTTGTGGCGGGCGATGCAAAGTAACGTTAAGTGTCAAGACGTGACTGTTTAGCTGGAGCTCCACACATTATGCCATGCTCATTTGGGTGCACATTTTTGAGATGTGACCTCATGTTGCTAGTGGTCGAATGGTATGCTAATTGTATCTTAAATAGCTTGCATACAACTTTATCTTGCGGGTCAACAATTTTCCCTCACTTTCTCTGCTGCGGTCGAGTTGGGTTCTGCACTTGCTGCCATCTTCCATGAAGACGCGTCAACTTTCAGCAGTGATGCTGTGCCAGACAGAGCGACTCCTGTGAGGCTGTGACCTGTCCCTGAACCCTCGCACCCACTCGCAAAGCAGACAACCACGTCTCGACTACCGCGGGCCTTTTTTTCCACATTTCTTTATATTCGAATATTAATTTTCACCTTCGAAATTCGTTTTTTTTTTAACTATTCGAATACATATTTGAATTTAGAATATTCGATGACAGCCCTAGGATGTTGTGGTAAATATAATAAATAAAAACAAATAAAAGAGTTTGCACACCTTCGGTATGGCCATCTGTGTTGGTGGCAGGTAGGAGTGTTCACACCTTTCCAGGTGTTTCTCTGAGTTTATCTTTCCAAATAAAAGCAGCACTACAAAACCCCTAGAAGAAGAGAAGAGAGAGACTGTATCATCATACGGAAACATCACAGGGCGTAAAGTAAACTGATGCTGCCACTTACCCGCCAATGAAACAGAGGATGTAGAAAGCCAGATAAAAGATAGCAAAGGGTCCAAATGTGATGAGGAAGAGGACGACTCCGAGACCCCCCCATCCCCAGATGGACAGACTGGCCTGAAACACACAAACACAGATAGATATGGAGAGTTAATGACACTATTTCTTATCTTTGGATGCTGTGAGTGCTCATGCTAAAGAGCGTTAACTGATCGGAATAAAAGCAGCATGAATGTAACGTAATTAAACATACAGAAGAAAACCATGACATGACTGCAGCTACTGAACAACTCAAAGTGCACATCATCAGGGTCCAAAATGATCAAAATAGTGTGTGACCTCTGACGTGTGAATGGAGATTTACTGCTGATCACAGAACTGAAAGAACGCATGAGAATCGTGTGATTTAATTTCGATTACAGGCCGTTTCATCAAGCTGCATTTTGCCCCAGATCATCATCATCATCATCATCATCGTAACAGGGATCCAGAAAAACTGAAAGCACAATGCAGGAGCTTTCAGCCGACAGGTAAAGGATTCCTAAAGAGCTGAAGGAGGAAATAAACCAGAGACGGGACCGATGAGAGATGCGAGTGTGAATGCGTCCAATGGCAAAGGTTTCCTGTTTTTGCAAGGACAGGAAACTCAGTGTCCCAATATGTGCCCTTCCCTTCCTTCTCCTGGGCCGATCACACACACACACACACACACACACACACACGCACGCACACGGATCTGAAGGGTCAGACATGGAGTGTGTCCTGCTCAGCTGAAGTGTGTTAAATAAACATCAGCCAAAAATATGATCAAACGTTCGTCTGAGAAATCAAGAGAGGAACATGACTAAGAAAGAAAGAAGGTCAGTACATTTAAATACAATTGCAATATGGATGTTCTGTGTGATGCAACCTGTCAAAATAAAAGTTCAGTTTAACTTTAAGAAGTTTATTAACAAAAAAAATGTTAATGCACAAAGAATCGTTAAGAGAAAAAACAACTACAATAGGCCCTATTTTTGTAAACCAATCAATAATGATTATTTTTGTATTTTTTTTATGAATTCAATTAATTAGACATGTATTTGATGTAAACTATTAAAATGGAATCCAGAAATATTATAATGGAAAACAAAGGATTTGGTAAAAATAAAATGGAATATGAGAAAAACAAAATGCATTTTATACTGCCTGGGGTGTGCAATAACAACAAAAAAAGATTGTTGGGATTTTATTGATAGTATAGTATACATTTATTTAATGCCATTTAAATAAATATTCTAAAACGTTGCATGGTGTGTTATTTTGCTGATATCTTAAGGACTACCGTAAACAACTGATATATTTTTCATAATCTGTTTGGTCAGTTCACATCAATGATAAAAATGAATATTTTACAATAAGTTTAAATTGCATTTTTAACTTTATAAAGTCATTTTTTCTTAAAGTGTCCATCTTTTGAGTCAAATTCTTACATTCAATCAGTCAACCAGAATATCAAGACATTTAAGTCTTTACCAAACAAATGAAATCAGTATCAACAAAGTCTTTCGAGAAGCTGCATCTGAAGAGGCATTTAGACGTGTTTACAAGCTCAGAGGAACATGGGATGCTTCAACCTGCAGTTACAAACGCATGAATATTGTTTTGATAGTTTAAACATAAAACAAGGAATACTGACTTTTGAAATTATTAAAAAAATGAAAAGATACTTTAAATGTGAAACTAAAACCACCAGCAGGTGGCAGCAACTCGCTGTTAATAAGAGAGTCATTGCGATTAAAACGTATAATTAAACAATTAAATCAGGAACGTAACACCGTCATGTTGCTCAGAGACGTAAAACAGTGCTGTTGCTGTGTTTACAATTATTTTTGTTGGCGAAAAAAAAAATGCCACTCTGTGTGATAATGATTAACTTTAGGAAATTATATAAATATTCATTTTCTGCCCCCATATCTTGAATTTTGTGTTCATTCAAAATGCATTTTAATAGACTGAATCATGCAGTGAAAATGTGTAAAATCATATATGCGTGCACTCTATGGTGTCTTCTGTTTGGTTTTTACAAGATCCTCGACAATCTCCATTTGCACATCGTTAAAACAACAATTATGATATTATTGCAGATGATATATACACACCTAAAAGGGCCCTAAAATGTAATTTGTTAAATTTTAATAAATTGCTGTTCAATTGTATAATATGTTTAATTATCTCAATAAATTAGACATGCTTTTTGATTAACAGAAAAAAAAATGGAATCCATTAAAACAGGAGAGAAAATACATTTAGAAATAAATAAATTAAATAATACTGTATATTTGAAGAAATAAAACATAGGGCACTACAAACATTACATGGGAGATGAATGGTTGGTTCAGTCTCTTACGGTCACAGTGGGCAGCTCTCGGCCAGAATAAGCCGCAATGTTAAAGGTCTGGCATCATGAGAGCTTTAGAGCACATGAAAGCACTGATTTAACCTCAGGACCACAAACCCTAGTCCTGACCCGCTGACCTCATGTTGAGTCCTCTGCCCACAGCGAGCCATTCACGACTCGTGCTGCTGACATCCTGTGGATTTGGTCAAACAGCATTGCAAACACACTGCTGCAACTTTCTAGAGACTGATTTATGCCACACAATGTATGTTTGTGTTATTAGAGGGGTGAACAAACAGGCTTTCACATGGGACCCCAAAGCAGCAGTCAGCAAACTACTCAAGAAGAAACACCAGCAAAACAACACAACACTATCAGAGCAAAACAAATGGTTTAAAATAATGTAAAATGATTTGCCACACCTTCCAATGGCAGGTGAACTGAGAACTTTTCCAGCCATTAAACTGCGTTTACATTTAGTCATAAAAAAGTCTATTTGTGCACTAGTTAATAAACGTAATATTATATTAGAAGTATGCATCGTGTTTATTATATAAAGAGTCTTGCTGAAATACACATACAATCTAACTGACTGAAAAATGTCCTTGTCTGTGGGAAGGTTTCCGTGTGCTCTGAAAAACATGTTTTGGCTCTTATCACCACCAAACTAACCTCTAAAGAAGATAAAAGCAGATTACAGCCCACAGCGGGACTAGAAAACTAAAGCTGCTCTCTTTATCGTCAAACACACAATAATCCAACAGCTGCTTTACCTTTACCATGTTTTCTCATCAGAACACATTATATAAGGTGACAATCTCCATCCAGGAAGAAGACAGATGAGCGGTGCGCTTTCGAGGACAGACACGCAGGGGACATTAATTCAATCTAATGCATTTATCAATGAACCATCCATTCGTCAATGGAAAGCGGTCTCTTAACAGCGATGATCTCATTCTGTCCTGCTGCGTTCTCCTCACAGGACGGGTCAGCAAAAACTTAAGCCAGGTTAGGATTATTATCTACCGACTGCCATTCAATCACCTGCTGCAAACAAGCTCCTCCTTCTTAAACTGCAAAATTCATTAACATAACGCCTGAATATCCTCAGCTGGGACGAGGCCTTTATACACAGCCTGACCTGATAAAGTTAGACGGTGAATCAGCACTGAGAAGAGCTCATTAAATGATCACTGTAAGTGCCAACAAGTTCCCCAAGGTTTCAAGTGTGATCCTGCACAAAACTCATCAGGCTTCTCCATTAATTCAGGCTGGTCACTGAGGTCTATTTTAAGAGCTGTGTAAATACCCAAGGCTCGAGTGCCGCTGGCCTGAGATCAAACGCTGTGTACATAGTCCAGATATAAGCTTCAGCACTTACAGAGAAAAGAGTACAAGCTCTTGAGAAACCACAGTATAGCTGCATTATACTTACTGACAATCAAATAAAATGATGCTCTTAAAAATGTAACACTTTTTAGTCTTTAAGAAAACAAGTTGTATTTGCTCATGGAGTATTATTACTCTAACTATACTCTGACTAACTATAAATTTCTAATTTTGGCAGCATTTCCCAGTTTAAAGGGTTAGTTCACCAATAAATGAAAATTCTGTCATGAATTACTCACGCTTGTGTCGTTCCAAACCCATAAGACCTCCGTTCATCTTTGGAACACAGTTTAAGATATTTCTGATGAAATCCGAGAGCTTTCTGACCCTCCAAGGATCCTACCACGATCAATACAAATACTGAAACTTCACCTAAAATTAACACAACCAACAACATTTCTTTAAAATTTAAATTAAAACGGAAAATATAAAAATAAAATGAATTATAATATAAAATAGTCATAAAAACAATAATATTATAATATTACTTATATTAAAATAACACTGTGCTCTTCCACCTTGTTCTACAAAAGTTAATTTCTTAATAAATATGATGAAATAAATACAAATTAATATTGGTGAAAAATGTAAACATCTATCCATCTATCTTGAAGACCGTAAATATATATTTATATTTTTTTAACCCCTTCATTTATTTGACAGGTTACATGGTGTAACTGTGAAATAACAGCCTGTCAGTATTACATAATAATACCAGCTAATTAACACCCCATAACCAGGAGCTGCCCAAAGCTTTGATAATGAGCGGATGATGAGATTTAGAGCATATATCTGGCAAATCTGATGCGTATAAACAGGGCACATGCAGAGAGCACATCGAGCACATCGAGCACGCAGGAACAGATTCAGAGCACAGGTGAACTGAGCTACTCGTGTGGTAATACGAGCCTGACTCTTAGTCAAGTGCTCCCATTTACAGTTTTGCATTCCTCTGTTGACACACAACCCAGCAGTGTACCGTGCAAGCATGCATACCTCTTAATATTTACTCGTGACAACAGAAACTAACATGATAAGACCCAGTGCATGACATTGCTAAAGATCTATTTGTTCTTATTTAATGCAAAAACATAACATCACATAAATCACAGCAGGCTGGCCTGAAATGCTTTGGTTCAGTGGTAATGCATTAACTCCGAGGTCCAGCCCTAAAATGCAAAGACAGAGCGACTGTGTCCTGATACGCCAGGACACGTGTGGATGCTTTTACAATGGGTCATGTGACTAAAGAGGATTCACCTCTTTAGGTAACGAAATAAAGACACAGATTTCAATGCACTGAAACCTTTGACAAATGCATGACTTTCATTGATGAAATATGGCATGCAACTAACTAGCAGGCTTGTCTCTTCATAACACAACAAGGGGTTAACCTGTAATTATTTTATTATCAGATTATTAACCTGAAATAACCCCAACACAGAACAAGTGTAACAGACTCAAATCAGGCCTGTCGTCATCATAACTGGATAAAAAAAAAATTAATGCACTTTGAGTCGCTTGAATAAAAGCATCTGCTAAATGCATAAATAAATGTGAATATAAATAACTATACTACAGCATTTGCATGGTCTTAAAGAAGCAGTTCTCTAAAAATGAACATTTTGTGGAAATTTCCACACCCTCAGGCCATCAAAGATGTAAATGTGTTTATTTCTTTAGATTTGGAGAAATGCTTAAATCACTGTCTCACCAATGGATCCTCTGAAGTGAATGGGTGCCACCAGTCCAAAACTGCTCTAAACAAATATGTTTTGGGATTTTGTTGTGAGAGGCAACGGGGACTGGACTCTATCACTGGAGGAAGTGTTAATATGGACTCATATTTTAGCCAAAAGCAATGGTTTGAAATTAAATGCATTTTGCTTATGGATTTGTATTTTACAAACATGCAGCTTTTGGCTTCTCAAGATGTTAACTGATGGACTGGAGTGGTGTGGATTATTGAAATGTTTTTATCAGCTTTCTGGACTCTCATTCTGATGGCACCCATTCACTGCAGAGCATCCGTTGGTGAGCAAGTGATGCAATGCTACATTTCTCCAAATCTGATGAAGAAACAAACGCATCTACATCTCAGATGGCCTGATGAAGACTACATTTTCACACAAAAAAAGGGGGAACTATTCCTTTAAATGTCACTTACAGCCAAAACAGGAGTTTACTTTTGCCGAAGCCCAAGTAAGTTTGTAACTTTAAAATGAGATGATCAGAAACTGAAATAAAATCCACACACAAGACTAGTCTCGTAAAGCCAGGCTTATCTTGACTATCTTTAATCTTACTGGAATGGAAAACACTCTGGCTTTCTAAATAATCTAATATAAACATATATTGAACAGTTAAAATAACATAAAAAGTGCAACACAAACAAATCCAGGCTTCTCATCATCATACAAACAAACTCATGATCTGAACTACAAGATATACAGCTAAAACAGGCGTTTTTACTTATGTAAACATGTACGTTTTTAATATAAACATATGATCAGATACTGAAACAACGTGGTGACAGACAAACAAAACAAGTGTCTGTTATCAGGTGTGTCATCATAAACAAATTCATGACCTGGATAACAACACTTAAATTGTTCCATACACACAAAACTGAAATTTAATTCAACACACGTTCAATGTTAGTGAAAATACACGATCAAAGGCTTGAATGACACAAACACACAGAAGTTATATATGACAGTAACATGAGTTTCACACACATGCCACGACGCATCTGTCATTTCCCACCAGCACTCAACATTAACAAGCTGAACCACGCAGAAAACACACAAAATCCTCTAATCTCCACCCATGGCAGCTATACACACAGCTGTCACGCACACATTACTCGTGTAAACACACATATATAATGTAAATACACACAGACCGCTGTTGTTAGCTGAGCTAACGTTAGCTGCAGACTTACTGTCAGCGCTAAGAAACATCTAATCTCTTCGCATTAATACGTGTAATCCCGCACACAAGTCGTGTGTGCGTTAAAGTGTGTAACCGTGTGTATACTTCAACGTGTGTGCGTTTATTTACCTGTTCAGGTAACCCACGGCTAAGCTAACGGCAGCGGGAAATACAGCGAAAACAGCACACTGGCCAAGCAGCGAGTGAAAACCGCGACTTACCTCTGCAAACATTATTTAAAATGCAAAACCGGAGGTCTTTCTGTTTATCTCCGCCACATTTTTAACGTTTTCCTTTCTTCTCAAGTTCATAAACTGAAGCGCTTCAGGACTGCGCGCGCCCTGTCTGCAGCCGCCATGAGCGCGAGCTCGACAAACCGTAGTGATTCGATGCAAAAACTAGAGCGTACACTCCGGCGAGCGGCTGAGGAAAGATCACGTGACGGGAAACGCAGACTCCGATTGGTTCGCGGGATTATATCTAGCGGTTTGGTTATTATATGACTAACGTTACATTTTATTGACAAAAGTACACATTGTGAAATTAGCCTAAATAAACTTCATCATCAAATAATATTAGAATGTATTAGTACACTTTTTTTTTCTTTTTTTTTTACAGTGCTTCGCAATATAGACTCGCCTACGCTGCTGCTGTAGAGTGGGTATACTAGTCAAAAAGTTTACTTAGCGTAACCCGTGATTGGTCAGCGCGTGACGACACACCTTTATCTTTAGCGACTTTTGGTAAATTTAAAATAGCACAGACTCTGTTTAGATTCGACGATCTATATATAGTATCGTGTTTCGGCTTGTGGAAAAAAATCTTTCACAATCAAATTAGTTCACAAACCGTGCGTCATCTGAACGCATTATGCTGATCCAGCACTGATCCAGCAGTTTTGACCAACTCTCAGTACACTGCTCTCAACATGTGACACAATGAAACACTGAACATGCTCTGGCGCACAGCTGGAATAAATGCATGTCTTTTAATCTTCTTTCCTTTTTTTTCTCATGAGGTCAAACGTATTCCACAACGTGTCGCATGGTGTAATCACTGCAATAACATGTTGCATGGTACAAAAGCTTTTAATGCATCATGAAAATGCATTTGGCTACCTGTTTCCAGCTCCGCAAAGCCTCGGTCGGGTCACACTGCATATTTCCAGGCCATTTCAAAATCCAAGTGAGCTTATTCATCATAACATAAGACTTGATTTTATCAGTCCAAGGCAGAAATAAGTAGCATGTACTGTATTTTCTTCATGACAGTCCCACAACAGGATAAAGACCGGTTGACTCCAGGCCAGTTGACTCCTCATGACGTCACACAGAAGTATCCCAAACAAACTTTGGACCTTATATAGGTTTATGACCATAAGAGAGTACAGAAAAACAGACCAGGAAGATTAAAGTAGCTACCACTGCAGGGTACGGTATATTGCTTTGATGATTCTGAAGTGATTCTGATAAAAGAGCCTGCAGTTTTGTGAACAATAAAAAATATTTTTTAAAATAATTTTATTTATTTATTTATTTATTTCCTTGATTTATGGATGTTTTTGCATTTGAATGAACATGACAAGGATAGCCTAATGTTCCTTTATAGTTAAAAAAAAACATTTATTTCCCCGACAGCAATATATGATAACATTTATGTTAATATTTATGTCATAATTTCTTTAACATTCTAATTCAGTATTTGATATGCAATGTCAATATTTTTATTTCAAAAATGCATATAAAAAAACAATATTTTCCCCCAACAAATTACAATAAAGCCAAATAAAATGTGCTATATATTTTATATTTAGTATCTGTATCAGAATGCTTTTACAGTATTATGATGATGTATAAGATCATGTAGTCACTGCGTTATGTTCTTCACCCTGTCAGCATGTCCCGAGTGATATAAGGCAGTATAGTGATGTGAGGAACAGTCAGTGTGGGTTATTCTGCTGCATCTCTCCTGTCGAGATATTTTTAGATCTCACGTCTGGTTGCTGTGCTTGGGAGCGCGCGCTCGCTGAACATCCGCTATGCATTTTTATGAATGAGTGTGTGTGTGCGCGATCGTCGTCCTTTCTATCGCAGCATCCCACAAGCGAGCACGAACAGAGAGATACTCCTTCAGGTGAGTGCATGTCTCATTTTAGCATCCTCTAGATAGATAGATAGATAGATAGAGTAGATATTGAGCAAGTCAGTGAGTGCACTGTTAAATAATTATTAAATATATAATTATTGCATATAGGCTTGAATCAGAGAATTGCTATTGTGTAAAATAAGGGTCATGTATTGTGTGTGACATTGTTCAATGTGCTATGGATGCAATTATGGTATTAATTAGAAAAGTTCTTGATTTTTTTTTAATCTGTCTTTTAAATTTAGCAGATTTAATGGCTTGTTATTCAGGTTAGTCAGTAATAATAGTAAAATGTAACACTAATTATAATGCAAATCTAAATTTTGTGGTTTTCTTCTTTTTTAAAAAGGGGGCTTGGAGATCTTGGTAACAGGTAGAGAACATATGCATCATTTGCTCATAGGATGGGGGACACATCACTGAGCTATAAATAGACCTGACAGCAGCCACACACAGAGAGAGAGAGAGAGAGGATGTTTCTCCAGTGCATCTCAGTTGATTTTACTGCATTGCTGTGCATATAACATTCATATGATGAATGTTATATGTATTTCTGAACTGCATAGCAACATGGATCAACAGATCTGCTATAAATAAGGGTGTGAATGTGCTTCTGTCTGGTGCTATTATTGAACTGCCATTAAACAAACTATTATAGGTTTTTTTTTTTTTTTTTTTTTTTTTGTAAAATATAAAGGGTAAAAAAATATTAAAATATCAGTAACAATTGCATTTTTTTCCTGAAATTTCAGCAGGTACAAATATGAAAATACTGCATCTAATTAAAGATGCACAAACTTGCATACATTTCCAAAACAGAAATCTGGTGAATGATAAATGAACAAATCCCTATGTAAAAAACTTTAGACATGTGGTGTATGTAACTGTATGAAATGGATATTTAAACATTAAATAGCATTCGTAAATAACATTAAATAAATAAATCATTAAAGTACAGCTGCAAATAGCTGGTGTAATAAAATGAACATTTAAATGAATATTTTGGAAGTCTTTCCACTAGCCTGAAACAACATATTATAAAAAGCCAAACAGTCCAAAATATGTTTTTGCCTGTAGTGTATTGTCTTAAAGAAGTTCATCCAAAAATGTGAATTTGCTGAAGCCCACTCTCAGACAGTCCAGATGAGTTTGTTTCTTGATCAGATTTGGAGAAATGTAGCATTGCATCACTTGCTCAGCAATGGATCCTCTGCAGTGAATGGGTGCCGTCAGAATGAGAGTCCAAACAGCTGATAAAAACATCACAATAATCCACACCACTCCAGTCCAGCAGGTAATGACTTGTGAAGGCATTAAGACATTGAAAAAGTTGTCTGTATCAAGATAAATATCTGCACAGATGAAGCACTGTTTACAAGCCAAAACAGTCCAAAATATCTATAAACAAATATGTGGGTGCATTTTGAAGTGAGAGACAACAGGAGATGGAGTTTTTCACTGGAGGAAGTGTATAATATGTTAACTGCTGGACTGGAGTCATTGCATTGCTTGTGGATTATTGGGATGGTTTTATCAGCTGTTTGGACTCTGTAGTTGAATTAACATCTGAACATCTACAAGTGATTATAACAGTCAGTGTGTTTTGTGTTTATTTTGCTGTTAAAGGACATGATGCTGTACACACTTCATCACTGGCTGGCTTCCTGATGAAGCTCACCGCTGGATGCAGGTACAGGAGTTCGGAGCTCATTTGAGAACTCTGTAGCGGGATCGCGAATCATTTGAGTCAGTTTGAGGATTGCAAATCATTTGAATCAGCTCGGGAGTTCAAAGCGGGTTCGCGAATCATTTGAGTCAGTTTGGGGATCGCGAATCATTTGAGTCAGTTCGGGAGTTCAAAGCCGTTTCGCGAATTATTTGAGTCAGTTCGGGAGTTCAAAGCGGGTTCGAGAATCATTTGAGTCAGTTTGGGGATCGCGAATCATTTGAATCAGTTCGGGAGTTCGTAGCGGGACCTCAATGTATATCTTGGCGCAACATTTGGATGCTGTACTTGACAAAATTATTCACAGATGTTATCCTGTAAATGCAGTTGTTAGCATATATATTCATAGTGTTTGTGATAAGTGTACCTTTTGTAATGCATCTGTTGAGCATATTGAACATTTATTCTTCTATTGCCCTTGGTCTATTTCTTTTTGGGTTGACTTTAAAATAGACATAACAAAAAAAATAAAAAAAATAAACAAAGCCCTTAATTTAGAACCTCATGATATTTTACTTTGTTATCAAAACCCATCTTTTTCTGATTAACATATGTATATTATTAATCTGTTAATTATCTTAGCAAAGTTTTATATTCATAAGTCAAAAGTATTTTAAAAGAAACCATCATATATTACATTTTGTAACACTGATCTAAAAAATATATTTTGAAACCCTTTCTAATATAAGATCACAAAATAAGAAGCTTTTTAAAAACAATACAAATTCTAAAGCTTCTTTCCCTAATGCAATTCTTTTGTTGTTGCTGCAGTTATGTTTTGCATGCTTTGAGATGTGCAATGTTTTTCTGTTCAGTCTTTGTGTGATGGAAAAAAAAAGTTTGGGAGTTCAAAGCGGGTTCGCGAATCATTTGAGTCAGTTTGGGGATCGCGAATCATTTGAGTCAGTTCGGGAGTTCAAAGCCGTTTCGCGAATTATTTGAGTCAGTTCGGGAGTTCAAAGCGGGTTCGAGAATCATTTGAGTCAGTTTGGGGATCGCGAATCATTTGAATCAGTTCGGGAGTTCGTAGCGGGATCGCGAATCTTTTGAGTCAGTTCGGGAGTTCAAAGCGGGTTCGCGAATCATATGAGTCAGTTTGGGAGTTCAAAGCGGGTTCGCGAATCATTTGAGTCATTTTGGGGATCGCGAATCATTTGAATCAGTTCAGGAGTTCGTAGCGGGTTCGCGAATCATTTGAGTCAGTTCGGGAGTTCAAAGCGGGTTCGCGAATCATTTGAGTCAGTTTGGGGATCGCGAATCATTTGAATCAGTTCGGGAGTTAGTAGCGGGATCGTGAATCATTTGAGTCAGTTCGGGAGTTCAAAGCGGGTTCGCGAATCATTTGAGTCAGTTCGGGAGTTCAAAGCGGGTTTGCGAATCATTTGAGTCAGTTTGGGAAACGCGAATCATCTGAATCAGTTCAGGAGTTCGTAGCGGGATCGCGAATCATTGGAGTCAGTTCGGGAGTTCGTCAATGGTAATATCACTCATAGTAACAAGTCATTATATATGGAGAATTGGGTTCGGCATAACATATTAATTGTAAACCAGCTTATTGACAATAATGGGCAATTTTACACTTATCCTAATTTTATTACAAGATATGGCTTTTTTGTAAGTGAAAAAGTTTTAACAAAGTAATTAAGGCTATTCCTATAGTGGCATACTAATTTTAACCAAATCCTCTGATGTAAATATCAATAATACAAGCCAACAAAATCTCCAACTTTTTGTAAATGGTCTCTCTATTTTTGACAAGCGTTTTAATAATAGTTTTGTAAGAAACTCCTTTAATGTTGGATCCAGTCCTCCATGTAAATCAAAATGGCTTAAACCTCAATGTATATCTTGGCGCAACATTTGGATGCTGTACTTGACAAAATTATTCACAGATGTTATCCTGTAAATGCAGTTGTTAGCATATATATTCATAGTGTTTGTGATAAGTGTACCTTTTGTAATGCATCTGTTGAGCATATTGAACATTTATTCTTCTATTGCCCTTGGTCTATTTCTTTTTGGGTTGACTTTAAAATAGACATAACAAAAAAAATAAAAAAAATAAACAAAGCCCTTAATTTAGAACCTCATGATATTTTACTTTGTTATCAAAACCCATCTTTTTCTGATTAACATATGTATATTATTAATCTGTTAATTATCTTAGCAAAGTTTTATATTCATAAGTCAAAAGTATTTTAAAAGAAACCATCATATATTACATTTTGTAACACTGATCTAAAAAATATATTTTGAAACCCTTTCTAATATAAGATCACAAAATAAGAAGCTTTTAAAAACAATACAAATTCTAAAGCTTCTTTCCCTAATGCAATTTTTATTTTTATTTATTTAATTTTGTATCTTTTTTTGTCTTCTTATTTTTATTTGTCTTTGTTTGTATTCAATTGTAATTTTTGTTGTTGCTGCAGTTATGTTTTGCATGCTTTGAGATGTGCAATGTTTTTCTGTTCAGTCTTTGTGTGATGGAACTGAAAAAAAAAAAGTTCGGGAGTTCATAGCGGGATCGCGAATCATTTGAATCAGTTCGGGAATTCGTAGTGGGATCGCGAATCATTTGAATCAGTTCGGGAATTCGTAGCGGGATCGCGAATCATTTGAGTCAGTTCGGGGGAAGCACAGCAGCTGTGGTCAAAGAGTTCGGAGTCAGTTTGGGGATAGCAAATCATTTGAATCAGTTCGGGAATTCAAAGCGGGTTCGCGAATCATTTGAGTCAGTTTGGGGATCGCGAGACATTTGAATCAGTTCGGGAGTTCGGAGCGGGATGTCGAATCATTTGAGTCAGTTTGGGGATCGCGAGTCATTTGAATCAGTTCGGGAGTTCGTAGCGGGTTCGCGAATCATTTGAGTCAGTTCGGGGGAAGCACAGCAGCTGTGGTCAAAAAAGAACCCTATGGTTCTATATAGAACCCCAATTAACCTTTTTTTTTTCTAAGAGTGTGCGTTCGACGTTACAAAGGCGCTGTCCCTAAGGTGCTGAATTAGTTGGTATCGATTGCTCAAGTATCAATTTTTCACTTTATGCGAGGGTGCATTACAGCATTAAGAAAGACAACACGTTCTATGCAAATGAAACATTCCTCAAATTATTCCAGTAACATTTATTTTAACATAGTTTAAGTTATCAGAAAAATATAGACTATAAATTAAATGATCAAATGGTCAGTAATATTTTAACTTATTGTTAAATATTATTACAATTTAATTGAACTGTTTTCTGTGTGAATATTTTGTAAAATGTAATTTATTCCTGTGATCAAAGCTGTATTTTCAGCATCATAACTCTAGTCTTCAGTGTCACATGATCTTCAGAAATCATTTCTAATATGTTGATTTGCTGCTCAAGAAACACTTCTGGTTATTATCAATGTTGAAAACAGGTGAGCTGAACAATATTTTTGTTCAAACTTTGATACATTTTATTTTTCAAGATTCACAGATGAATGGAAAGTTGAAAAGAACAGCATTTCTTTGAACTAGAAACTTTTGTAGCATAATAAATATCTTTGCTGTCACTTTTGAACAATTTAATGTATTCTTGATGAACAAAAGTATTAATTTCCCTTCTGAACAGTAGCTCAAGCACACACATCTGGTTTGCATCATATCTCCACCTGCACTTCACAAAAGCCACATGCACTTGTGTATTTTAGCCTCAAGAAGGCGCTGTGTTCACGAGCATGTGTGCATTTTTGTGTTATGTGTGTCTTGTCTGATTCCTTGTATTCGTGTCATGAGGTGTGACATGTAGATGGTCTCCATCCAGTGTGTCTGAATTGGTTAGACTGCCAAGAAGATGTAATAATCAATTTTTGTTAGTTTCGAGATAATTGTTACCACTCCTTGGATTAAACAATAGAATGACATCATGTGACAACTGCTGTTTGACATGTTTATCATTACATAATGCATAGCTCCACATATTCTATCTACATAAATAGAGTAGATAATGCCAGAGTAGCACATGAAACATTGAAAATGATTAGTGCATACTGTGCATAACAGTTTTCAGTACACTTGTATTCTGTTCCACACACACTCTGGTCTTTATAGATAGAACAGGCTGTTTTGCAGGCGTGGTTATTTTTATCTGTCCCCTTTTACCTCGGGAGTGTCTGTTTCTCTGTCAGCGACCTGTGCAGATGACCTATTTTATAACACTGCCATTGTTTTGTCTGGAGAGGAAGATCAGGAAAGCTATAGGTCTGTGTGTGTGTGTGTGTGTGTGAGTGTGTTAAAGAGTTAAGCACTCAGTATAAGTAACAATGATGTATTATCAAGAGCATGCACTTATTAACCAAAAAGTCAATACATGCATTTATTTTCACAAGAAAGCAGTGTTTGCATGTACAAAATTCACAGGTGCAATGCTAAAGTGTTGCATGTGTTGGCATGCGGTTGCTAGGGTGTGCTGATTGGTTGCTAAGGTGCCAGGTGATGCATGTTTTAGCAAACTGCACTGAAACTGCTTGGGAAAACAGCTGCGATGACATTTGTGGCCACAGAGGAACTTCATCTCTGTCACGCATTAGGAATGTTTCGCTCCTGGGAATTGTGCTTTTTCTGGATTACAAAAAGCTTTCCTCTGTTTCCTAATTCATTAAGCAGGCCTGAGGGTATTCCATGTCATTAACCGGAGGTTTATGTCCTATTTTTCTTCTGAACTGGCTGACTGTCAGGTGTTTTCCCCACAGTGCGGCTTAACCGTGTTTTCATGATGTTGTTTAAAGAATCCATGAAATCAGATTTGGAGTATTGTAAAGAAAGAGAAACCGAGATAAAGATTCAAAGGGTCATCCAGAGAGAATATATATATATATTAATCGTGATTAATCTTTTGATAGCACTAGTCCTTTCTTAATATATATTCCACCACAGTTTTATGTTTTAAGGGGATATACATCAGTTACATCAGGTTTGAATCTGAGTGTCCTTTTGCAGATGGAAAATCAAAGAGTTGTTTGTTTGTTTACTGAGGATGCTTCGGGAAACAGGAAGTGCTCTGCTTAACGTCAACAGCTTGTGTCAATCTGCCTTTGAAACAGGTCTGTGCTGCTAATGCATTTACTAAGATTAAACCGCTGAGAGAAACAGGTGAAGATGAGACGAGACAGAGCAACAGAGAGCAGATCAAACACACAGTGACAGAAAGACTGACCACAACAACACAGAGAAACCTGACAAGAACACGTCTGGATTGCGCTTAACCTAAAGATCAAAGGAAAGAAATTAAGATATTTGAGAAAAAAAAGATCAAAATTCATATAAAAAAAAAAGCATTCATGTAATTTTACTGCTCGGAGTGAAATATATTAAAATTATACTTTGAATTGAGGCATTATATAAGTATTTTATATAACTCTGTGAAAAAGAATGATATATTGCTTCAATAATAAAGCATTGAATTTAATATAAATATATGAAAGTATTACAGTACAAAAAGTTAAGTTACAATATAAATATGAATGTAATTTCAATTTTTGTACTGTAATACAATTTTAAAATTTTACAATAATGATGATGATTACAAAAAAATATTGTTGAAGTAAATAAAAATGCTATTAGCATTTAAGTTGCATTCATAATTTGTTAATTCAGTTTATTTTAATGTAATTGTAAAATAATGTAAATATGTTTCTGAAAATATTTCCAGCATTAATGACATAAACAGTTTTTAATTTTTAATTTTAATTTAAGTTTAAAATAAACTACAATAATAAGCATAAGAATTTGCTGCAATGTAAAAAAAAAAATCTTTGAACATTTAACTGAATTTATGTAATTTTTGACAAAGTAAATTATTAAATTATTAATTTTTAAACTGTTAATTATACATTACAAAAAGTAATATTACATTAATATTTTTATTTCTAACTTAATCCATCTACTTTTCATTAATTGTGCAATAATTATTTAATAAGCTTTTTTTTTCCTTTTTAAAGTAAATGAGTATTGTTTTGTGCAACAGAAATTAAGCAACAAAAGCATCACAGTCTTGAGAATTTGATGTTAAATGTGCTTAATTCTCATGAAAATAATACCACACAGCCTTGCAGGCTTCATTTTCTTCATCTAAGACCTAGATTGGTATTTCTCTCCTCTGGTTTTGTGGTGAAACTGGAGCTGGTGGTTTGTTCGTGCGATTCACCCATGCAGAGATAAATGAAAGGAGAAAGAGAGAGCGCAGGGAGGAGATGAAGGCAGACAGCTGTGTTTTTGTGTTGCTATTTAGAGCGTCTGGCCGCTGCTCTACTCCCCTGGTCTGGCCCGGCCTATTTCTGTCCTGGGCTGGTCCTGCTGCTATTCTTGGCACCTCACAGAGAGAGAGAGAGAGAGAGACAGCGCGGTTAGGAAGAGTAACAAAGAGAGAAAGCGTGAAACAAAGCTGCTTCAGTTTCCTGTGCAGAGGTCGAGAGGCAGGAACTCATCTACCTGCTAGAGACACAGACAGAGAAACCTCAAGGACTGTGTACAGGACCGGACCGGAGAGGAGCGGAGGACGCTCGAGCAATGCTGCAGACCATTTATGAATCTGACTCCAGCATCAGTGCTGAGTGGAGCAGGAGACGCCTGGACTCTCACAGCACGGCCATGGCTTCAGGTACAGCTACCGTAGAGAGGAACCTCTGACACAATGCTGCAGTCTTTAACACATGAGTTGTTGATGTTTGTCAGAAGCCCACCTGCTTTAACTCTCACCACTGTCTACACTGCAAAAGTCAAGTCTGTTTGTGTTGTTTTCCAGTACAAGTATCTAAACATTCTTAAATCAAGAGACATTTAGTTGAGAAGTAAAGTAAGATCAAATGTAAAGGTTAGTTTCTGTCACATTCAAGTGAGTTTATACTTTAAAAATGGCAAAGGGGTGAGAAAGATAACATTTATTTTCCCTTTGAATGAGGTTAAATGTTCTTACCCCATCGGCATATACATACTTTATTTTTTGTCTTGTTTTATAAACATTTTTAAAATAATTTTAGTTCTCCTGAGGAATTTTAGGAACTTAAAACAAATGTTTAAATCATAAAAATGTATGTAATTTTATGTTTTGTATGGTATTTTATTGTATTATTGAAGCTGAAATTCAAATCAAAATAAATTGGATTCATTACAAATTTTTGTATTTGTAATCTAAATAATAATTGATATTTCTATAATTTAAAATTTTTATAATTTAAATATTTCACATTGCAGTAATGAAAATTAAAAATGTTCTTATTTATCTAAGAAAAGCAATCAGATGCAGTTTAAGAAAAACCATTCTGATTTTAATTTGACACAATAAAACAATCAGATAATGTACAATACAAAATGTATTAAATTATGAAAATCTTATGTAATTTATTTTAAAATGACTCAAATGTAATTTTAAATGAATTACAAGTAATTAGAATGACAATTTAGTTTTTTTGCCATTTAAAAACTTTGATCTACTGCAATATATAAAGTCAGTTTACATTAATATTTATGATTTTAAAAGGAATTTTATTTGCATCATTTACAAATCAGCCTTTCCTTAGATGTTTAATCTCCTCTGAGAAATTAAAAAAGGACAAATAGTTGTCATGTGGTGAGAGAACAGAGCTATAACAGGAGTGTAGAGAGCAGCTCAGACGGTTTGCTCTTGAGAGAAGCGATGAGAAGAGTTTGCGTTCGTATGGAGATCTCTGTGAGTTATGGGGAATTTCACATCAGAGTGTGTGTGGATGATTCAACAGCTCTCAACCAGGACAAATCTAGAACCAGACGCCACTGATAGCTTCAGGCTTTCTTTCAGATCACATTCAGTGAATGGTTTTCAAAAGCAACTGACTCACATCAAATGAACGGCAGCAAACTCTCTTCTGCAATGTTTCGGCGTGTTAGCTAACTTACTGAACACTCGGAAGTATATACTGCATACTAACTATTAAAAAACACATATAGTAGTGCTAAACATAGTTCGTGAATTGCATTAAAAGAGTGGCAGTTATTTTGTATTTCTAATGCTTTTTTTTTTTTTAAATGCAAAACCATCTTAACTTGTTAAAAATGAGTCAAGCAGGAGATATTAATAGGTTGGTGTTACTTCTGGTTCATTCATCACACTGGAAATGGAAGGTCAAGCTGAGCGCATTGCATTGTGGGATACAGTACATCATGCATTGGGCCATGTTGTATACTTAAAACAAGAAAATAAACTCTCACTGACAGATGATTCTTGTTTGTTTGAGAAAAAACACTTGATGCCATTTTTCCTTATCAAATAAATGTACATCTTGATTTTACATGCTTGTAAAGGAGAACAAGACAAAATCCTTCTTGCCCTGCAGTGTGCCTCCAGAAATAGCTATTGATTATTGAGTCTAGCAGCTCGTCACTCATCATGTTAACAGTGCAGCGATATGATCTTTACTCTGTTTTTAGCATCTGTTGAGGAGTTGTTTCTCTCAGATGTTCCTCCAAGAGTGTGTGTGTGAGTGTGTGTGTGTGTGTTCCATTTAGCATCCCTGCTATGCACTGAATGTATGGCTGCTGATGCGAAAGTGAATGCTAGTTCATTAAAAAAAGACCTCTTTATCACAATCAATTAGCCTACTTTTGAACTTGCATTCCACTTGCTATTTTTCTGGAGGCAAAAATGTTAATATTGCACACTATTTAACATGGATAGTATGATAATTGGGACACAGCCAATGAATTAAGCACCATAAACTACTGTTTGAGGTCAGTACGAGTTTTACCTTTCTTTGAAAGAAGTCTGTTCTGCTCACCAGGGCTGCATTTGATCAGAAATACACTAAAAACAGCAAAACTGTGAAATAATACTGCAATTTAAAATAGCTTTTTATCTGTGTGAATATGTTTTTTAAATGTCTGTTTTTTCAGCATCATTCCTCCAGTCTTCAGTGTCCCATGATCTTCAGAAATCATGAAAATATGATGATTTACTGCTTAAGAAACATTTCTGATTATTCCTGCTTCAGGTTTTTGTGGAACCTGTGATACATTTCAGAATTCTTTGACGAACCGAAAGTTCCAAAGAACAGCATTTATTTGAAATAGAACTCTTTTGTAATATTGTAAACGTCTAAGCCGTCACTTTTAATGAATGAACGCATTCATTGTGAGCACTAAACTTCTGAATGGTAGAGTATTGTCAGATCTAATCAGCGTTTAGCAGGTGGATGCGTGTTTACTTCATACTTGATTTGTCGTTTCTAAGAAACCTCTTTTGACAAGTGTGTTGTGTTGTGTTGTGCTCAGGCGTCCCTCTTTAGGATTGGCGTGAGAGGGCAGTTATTTACCCCTCTGTGCCCCGTTACTGCCCCGCGGCTGCATGTTGGACGCTCTGGCCTCTTGACTTCAAGCTCGACTATTATTAGCCGCTGTATTTTGGATTTAAGGCATTAGGATGCTAAGATTAGCCCCGGTTATCATTCTGTCTTGAGTTAACTCCTCACGTCACTACATACCGGAAGGCTTTATTTATAATGCACACGCTTTTCTCTGTTTCTGAATAACAGCAGGAGAAAAGAAACGTGTTTTGAAAGTCAGAGGGTTGCGTCTCGGCTCTATTATTGCGTTCAGAGCACATGCTGCAGTATTTTTGGAGTCGAGATCGACACCTTTGGCCAGTGTTGTGGTTCTGTTTTGGTGGCCTGTGTATTCTGGGACGGGGGCCCGATGGAGTGAGAGATGGTTTCACAACGCCCTTTTTATTTCTACACCCGAATGTGGACGTGAGTCAACTGCAACTGTCGCCTCTTACATAGTCACCCTCATAACCCCATCAAAGAATAACGAACTGTATGCGACCAGAGGAAGGTTTCATTGCAGTGAGGATTTTCTTTCAAAGCTTCGGAGACTTCATGGAGAGCTTGGTCAACTTCGTCTCAGATGTTTAGCCTAAAATTCTCAAGGACAAATAAAAATAGTCTCAAACGAGAGAATTATTGATTATACTGTAAGAGTAAAAAGTTCGTATTGAGATTTCTGATGCTTGATTTCCGGCTTGTCAAATCAGAGCACAGCATTGAGATCATCTTCTGTACGGAAACACAATTCCCTTCACTTCAGAAGAAAAAGCATGATTTGGTTAATCATTATTATGAGATAGCATGAGATATAAAAAGTCCAAAAAGTTTTTAAAGCTAGTTTTCACTCTATATATTTACCCCTTTTTATCCCATAGGTCATATTTGCGAGATTAGGTTATAATGTTGAGATAAACAAAATTGAAATGATGAAACAAGTCATAATTATGAGATAAAAAAGTCACAATTATGACATACAGAGTCTTCATTATGCGATAAAAATTTAAAATGATCACATTAGATCATAATTATGAGATAAAAAGTCAAAATTATGACAAACTGTGTCGATTTTGAGATACTAAATCGAAATTAAGACTACTAAGAAGTCATACTAAGTGATAAATGTGACATCAAATATCTATTATTTTAAAAATTATAAAGAGATAAAAAGTAAAAATGTTTATATGTAAAATGTAAATGATATACTAAGTCATATTATGATGCAAAAATCTCAATTATGACATACTGTCTTAATTAATTACGATAATAAATAAAAAATTATAAGATACAAAGTCACAATTTTGACATTAAGGGTCAAAATAATGTTATAATGTCGACTTAAATGACTTTATAACATAATTTTTTGCCAGTCGTCACTTTCTCATAATTTTGACTTTCTTCTCGTAATGTTATGTCCCAATCTCAAACTGCGAGATTTCTTTTCTTCACAAGAAACATCCAAGAAACAGCTGAGAATCTGATACTGACTGATATGGTGATACTAAAAGAGATGAAATATTAAAGCATAGTTGTTTGTTGATCCTCCTGCATGTGTTTGTGTGCCTGATGATGAACGCACTGAGAGTTTTATTAGTTTGTTTCGGGCGGCAGATTAAGGGCATGTTTACGAGTGAGTTTTAACAGCGTGGCTTTTTTAGAGAACGAGGCCAGATCATTCACACACATACTACACACATGCACGTCAAACACCTTTTCTTTTCTCGCTGTTTCGTTCACATGAGTAAAAATACACGAAGTGCTGCTCAAATGTGACAGTCACATGCTGTCTTACTTTAGATTGAGCTCAAATAAGATTTGGGTTGTTGCAAATAAAGTTGTTGAAATACCTCCGTGTTTATGCTTGAGGCATTTGAAATAGACCCCATAAAAATCCCCTAATACCCTTGGGTTTATTTAAATGAATCTTCTGATGCAGCTAACATGGCGATACTTCATTTCTGACACAATCAGTTTGCAATCTGTATGAGCATTAAACCTGGGGTATTTATACAGCATTTGTTGTGAATGAACACTTACAAGCTCACTGCACACTTAAATGTGTCGGAAAACAACTCATAATGCAATGCAAGTTTGTGTAAGTATCCTTCAGGTCAACAGCAGTAGATTAGTTAAGTTAGTTAAACTACCGACAGTGTTTACCAGAAGCTTGTTTTAGATGAAAATATTTGAGAAGCTAATTTAAACTGTGAAGTAGCCCGGGAAGCTACAGTTTCAAACTAGTTTTAATCTACAGTCAAAAGTACTTATAGCTACATTTATAGGCAACTATTTAAGTGGGCAATATAAAATAAATCAAACTATATTCTCAGAAAAAAAGGTACAAAAGCTGTCACTGTCACCTTTGTACCTAAACAGTCCATATTAGTTCCTAAAAGGTACAAAAGTGTACCTTTTGAAAAGATATTGCCCCATCTTTTGTACCTTTTTTATTTGAGAGTATACAATGAAACTGGAAAAGCTACTATGTGTTCCTGTAGCTCAATTGGTAGAGGGATCAATTCCCTGGAAATGCATAGGTAAAAATTGATAGCCTGAATGCACTGTAAGTCGCTTTGGATAAAAGTGTCTGCTAAATGCATAAAATGTAAAATTGTACTATATTTTGAAACCAATCTAATCTGAAAGTATTCTATGAAGTCTTGTCTCTCTCTGTCTCAGATTCAGAGGCGTTGTCGGCGGTGGGCAGTGTGTCGGAGGTCGGTATGTTGGACTGGGAGCGTGATTCGGACGACTGGGAGAAGCAGTTACAGCGCGAGCTGCTTCTGATCCAGAGACAGCAGCAGATCCAGAAACAGCTGCTCATCTCTGAGTTCCAGAAGCAGCACCAGAGTCTGCTGAGACAACATCAGGCCCAGCTCGAGGAGCACGTCAAGGTACAAGCCTTCATTCAATCACCATCAGCTCAAAACATGTAAACACACGTGCAGATGCAGCACAATCTGCAAAGAAATCTCAAGTATGCAAATGCAGTTATCATATGTTTAGAAACTATAATAACGAACGGTGAAACTAATGAGAGAAATCAGCATGCCAGACTGTCGAACTCAAAATAAGACACTGATTGTGTCAGATATTTGTGGATGGGATGAAGCTGATCCTCCTTTATAAAACAGGTCAGTGTGGTTTTAGGACACTTGGCTGACCTGAAGGAAAGAGCTGCTCTGTCAACAATTACTGAGCTTAATCACATTACTCTCGATGTGAGTGAGTGTGTGCATGAGTGCGTGTGACACAAGTAAATTACACAACTATGAAGGTAATGGTCATCTGGACAATGACTTGTAAAGGAATAGTTCACCTAAAAATTAAGATTTGCTAGAAATGTCCTCAACCTCAAGCCATCCAGGATGTAGATGAGTTAAAGTTTTTTCATCAGATTTGGAGAAATGCAGCGTTGCATGACTTGCCCAGCAATTAATCCGAATGGGTGCCGTCAGAACGAGACTCCAAACAGCTGATAAAAACATCACAATAATCCACAGCACTCCAGTCCATCACTTAATATCCTGAGAAGTGAAAAGATGCATCTTTGTAAGAAATAAATCCATTGTTTAGACGTTTCTTTTGTCTAAAATTGTAGTCCATAATAAATTAAACCTATTGATGGATTAGTTTATTTCGGTTCTTGAGACATTAACTGATGGACTGGAGTGGTGTGTGGATTATTGTGATGTTTTTATCAGCTGTTTGGACTCTCATTCTGACGGCACCCATTCACTGCAGTGGTGAGCAAGTGACGTACAGTAATGCTGCATTTCTCCATATCTGACTCATCTTGGATGGCCTAAGGGTGCAAATTTTCATTTCTGGGTGGACTATTCCTTTAAACATAATCTTTGGAAAGTATGCTTGTGCAATTTTCTAAATAAATGCCACTTACTGTCATGTTTTGTTATTTAATACATGATATTCATACATAAGGTGTGCTTTAAATGCCCAAATACTTCTTGGTGTCACTGTGTATAATCATCATGGCAGTTAGAGGCCACTCTGATCTTTAAATATCAGCCTTTTTTTCATCTAAGCTGTAAGTTTATGGTTATTTCTCTGTGTGTTTCAGCTCCAGCAGGCTCTGTTAACTCTGCGGCAGAAGCAGGAGCTGTTTGCTGAGGAGGACAGAGAGGAGCTGAAGGAGGACAGCAAGGAGCTTCACAGGAGGGACACACAGAAACACCAGCTTCACAGACAGAAGGAGCGAGCTAAAGACAGTGAGGAGCTTTCATTTGAGCCATTCCTGTAGTATTTGTATTTATGACATACCTCTGACATGGGAAACATTTCCCTTATGACTTAATCCTGCAAGTCGCTTCATTCACCACGAGGTGGCGCTGTTTCTCTCTGAGCTGTTCTTGTAACTTGAGCAGAGTGAGAATATCAAATAATCAAAATGCATTGAATTCATGATATAAAAATAGTATTGCTTTTTGAGTTTAGAGATGATTAAAATTACATTTTATTTGGGAAGCATACTTAAAAGGGACATTTTAAATGGCTAGATCACAAATAAGTAGTATTAGGTTTTAAAACAAAATAAACAATGAGATACACAAGAACAAATGAGATAATTATTTAATTTTAAATGTAATATTTAAATATAAAATTATACTTAAGCACTAAATATAATATATAAAATGCTTATATTTTATATATAATATAAATATACAAATATGAATATGTGAAATAAATATTTAATTTATAGTTGATAATTAAATATAAAACTATAAATAAGTATTTTTTCAAATAATAATTAAAACTGTATTTAAAACAAATTCTATTTGAATATTAAAATACAAAATTATATACAATTCAGCTTGAGATAATGTAATAAAACTGCTAGCAAGGAAAATTATTATGGCTTAAAAAATATGATATATATATATATATATATATATATATATATATGTATATATATATATATACATATATATATATATATATATATACATATATATATATATATATATATACATATATATATATATATATATATATATATATATATATATATATATATATATATATATATATATATATATTAAATGGATATGTAACTATTTTTTATATTTTAAATGCATTTAATGAGTTAAATTCCATAAACTCTTAATTTCCATTCCAACTTAACTCTGTAAAAGAATCACATACAGGCTGATTTCTGATGCTGTAATGTGTCATAAAGTCTAACTCCGTTCTTGTTTTGTGCAGGTGCGATGGCGAGCACTGAAGTTCGTCAGAAGCTGCATGATTTTCTGATGAGTAAATCAGCTAAAGACCCGTCAGCATCCACCGCCGGTTACCCTCTCAACCGCTTCAAACTGTGGTACAGGTACATCAGCCTCCTGCACCTCCACTGCACATCTGTGCTTCCAGACTTCTTTTTTCCATGTGAATGTTTAATCCAATAGTAGGATTTGTGGTGTGATGATGTCATCTCTCACAGCTCCGCCCACGGGGGTCCTGCAGAGCAGAGCTCACCTCCTCTAGGAGAGACTCCGCCCACCTTCAAATACCCTCTGACCTCCGGCCTGGACTACAGAGAGGACTTCCCTCTCAGGAAGACCGGTAGGTCAGAGTTCAGAGGTCACGCCGTCCTATGATCCTTACAAAATCACTCTAATCTGAGACATGTTTGGAAGTCCTCAGGTTGGGTCTTTGAGAAGGGCAGTGCAAGGGCGATCTGAATATACATCGACACACAGAGGTCTCACTCGGTAAATCCAGATTAAATGGCTTTGTTTCTAAACCTAGTGAGCTCAGCTGCCTAGATGTTCACTTCAGATGTAGGCAACTGCCTTAAAAAATATTAAATTTACATTTACATTTAATCATTTAGCAGACGCTTTTATCTAAAGCGACTTACAAATGAGAATAGAAACAATCAGAGTAACAAGAGAACAACAACAGTATACAAGTGCCATGACGAGTCTCAGTTAGTCTAGTACAGAACGCATAGCCAGGTTTATATATATATATATATATATATATATATATATATATATATATATGAAAGACAAGAAAAGAAAGAAAAAAGTGAATAAAGATACATTTACTTGAGCAGCAAAATTATTTTAGATACTGTGTCTTGTTTAAATAAATAAATCAATAAATAAAATAATAACATTTACTTGAGCAGACAAAAAATATTTTAGATACTGTGTCTTGTTTAAAAATAAATAAATAAATAAAATGAAATATTATTATTATTATTATTATTTATAATAATAATTTATAATAAGACAAAAATATATGCCAATAAGGTCAGAAAATTAAGGTCAAAGGTGAAATAAGATTATTTTTTCATACCCAACTGGCACATTTTTTCCTCATAAAATTTTTTAATTTAGAAACATTCAAGAGAAAACAAGACTTACTATCTTATGCAATATTTACATAATATCTTATATAAATTCCAGTATATATATATATATATATATATATATATTCATGAAGATGAAATTATAAAATAGAAACAAAGACTTAGAATATTATAGAAATATTAAAATATAATAAACTATCAAATATTGTTATAAATTTTATGCTTAATAAAACAAGAAGACATATCTGCCAAATGGGAACAGAAATATAAACTTAATTCAGCTGGAAAACATGGTTTCTGTCCACATGACAGGTGTTTTTCTTTAAGAAACTCACTTGATTGCAATACATGCTTTTTTTACATCTTAAATAATTGTTCTTCTCATATATGTACCTTGAATTAAGAATTTGTAGATATTAGTAATAAAAATAAACAAATATGAAATAAGACAAAAAAATAATAATAATAATAATCCAGTGCAAATATTGGGGCAACGGTCTAATTTGAAACATATTAAAATATTCAGTATTTTTATAGTATTGAATAAAATGTTTTTAATCAATAATTCTCTAAATCTTACTGGATGCATTTAGTTTGTTTAACCATCTTAGAACGTATCTTAGAAGGCAGCACATTTCTGATGCCGTCTATCTAGGGTGCTCACTAGGTTTTGAAACGGAGCCCAGTGAGCTGATGTGTGCAGAATATAACATCTTTACAGGAGTGTCACAGGGCCGGCGGAGGTGACACTGCCTAAATGTTTGCAGATGAATCTGGACGATATTTAATCACCGGGGTCAGGGGTCAACTGAGCTTGTCACTGGGAGCAGTGGCCTGTGGGCACAGCTGTGAGTGACCCTGTTTAGTTTTGGGGTCAGCGCGGTGAGAATGACCACTCTTGTGTCCCGTGCAGAGGTTTGCAAACAATTAGCACGCAGCGGAGGGGTGCAGAGATGGACCGGTCCGGCTCTCTGGCCCCTAATCAGAGCACAGAGGTTAACAGGAAGTAGATGGCTTTGGGTCGTACAGGGACGAATCACCTCAGAGGAGCGCTCAGGATGGGCCTTTGTGGGCATCTGACCTTTGAACTCGTGTCTTTGGGATTGTTTTGCATGTTTAATTGTGTCCTATAGGTTGAAAAGTCTGAGCGTTTAGTGATGATGACGTTCAGTAGTGGTATGGTTTTATAATGTTGTTGAACGGCGTGCTCATCAAAGCTGCATGTATGTGATTGAAAGTATAGCTTAAGACATTTATTTGTATCCCTGCACAGGGTTTTAACTTGTTTTTGCCAAAGGATGAAAAAAAAGGTAGTTATGTCACAACTCTTGTTTTTTTCTTGTGATTCTGAAAAAGATATCAAGATATTTTTCAAGATATCAACTCCGGGAAATGAGATAAAATTACCTTTTTTATTCTGTGGTGGGGGGAGGGGGTTATTTTTAAACAACAACAAAAAAATACATTTAGAATTCTGAGAGAAAAAAAAATTAGAATTGCAACATATAAACTTTTTTATTTATTTATTTATTTATTTATTTTTTTTAATTTAGAATTCTGTGTTAAATCACAATTTTGATTTTTGTTCTCCGAAGTCCACAACTGTCTTTATAGTTTTTTATTACTTTAAAAAAATTTAACAGGCTTGCATAAATTTCTATTGTAAAATACTGTAAACAGTAATTTATTTCTGTGATGCTCCGCTGTATTTTCAGCATCATTCCTCCAGTCTTCAGTGTCACATGATCTTCAGAAATCAGAATAATATGATGATTTACTGCTCAAGAAATATTTCTGATTATTATCAATGTTGAACACAGTTGTAATGCAAATTTTTTGTGATATTTTTCAAGATTCTTTGATGAATAGAACGTTCAAAAAGCATTTATTTGAAACAGAAATATTTTGTAACATTATAAGCAATTGAATGCATCCTTATAGAATACAAGTATTCATTTCTTTCAAAAAAAAAAAAAATATTTCAGATTTTTTTTCTGACCTCAAACTTTTGAGAGTTAGTGATAGTGCAACTGATTTTGCAAACACCATGAAAAAGTACATCTGAAAGCTCGCTTGCTTTTCCAGTAACTGGTCCTTAATCAGATATTTTCTGCATATTTCGGTGTCTGGTTGCGAGGCTGATTTCGAGATGAGTTTGCAGAGGAAGGTGATACGCCTGACTCCATGATAAGACTGAAACCTCTTTCAAAGGAAACGTAAAAATAGGCCTGGTTTCCATCCAAGCACTGTTTTCACGGAATTTCCAGCACGGCCAAAAAACCGGGAGCCTCAGCGGGCCGGAATACCACAAACCTCCAGGGAGAGTTTTCCTGAGCGCAGGGGTCTGCTCCGCCTCGGGCCGCTTCAGAGATCAGCACCAAACCCCTCTCAATAACTCAGGTAACAGCTTTTAAAAAGAGGCCCGTCCGGTACATTAGGGGGGATACAAAAACAACAGGAAAAAAATGAGAAGAAAAACAGCCTGCTTTCTTGTCAATGGAATAATTTGTCTACGCTGACAAGACGGTGTGCAGGGCCACTTCCTGCGGCTCCAGTTTCAGAGCGCAGATCAGAACGAGCAAAGATAGACATTAAAACACAAAACACCTCTCTGTGCCCGAAGAATGGAATCATTCCCACAGTTTCAGACCTTACGTTTCGAGATGTTTAAACACTGCACGCAAAACATGGAAAAACAATGTTTTTATGCATGAGCTGAAATATCAAACATGTTATGTACACCTCAGGGTTGCCAGATCTGTGCAACAAAACCAGCCCAATCACGGTCAACTCTAACCCGAACACAGTAACAGTATAAAACGCTAGACAAACCTGTTTTAAATAACATTTCGAGGAAGGGTTGTCAGGTCTGAATGAACCCAATCACAGCCTAAACTAGACTAATTGCATTTCATGGCAAATTGGGTATCAAAATTACCTACTTATTTGTATCTTTTATTGTGTTTTTTGTTCTGTTGCTGTCATTATGTTGCACTGCGGAGCTTCTGTCACGAAAACTAATTCCTCGTATGTGTGAACATACCTGGCAATAAAGCTCATTCTGATTCTGATTCTGGAAATCACTCCAAAATTGGGTTTCGCTTCAACCCCCAACCTACAGCAACAGTATGAAAGCAGCCCAGTTCCACGGGAAAACAGAGGACCTGGCAACACTGTTCCGAGGCCTCATCCCCAGCAGATTCCCGCTCAGATCGGGGGGTGGAGGGGGATCATGAAGGTAGCGTTTGTTCTTTGCCCTGGTCAGGACCCTCACAGCCGAATGATTGACAGGTGTGAAGGGGGCGGGACGCTGAGAGCTGCTGATGTGCAGGCGACAGCTCTGTTTGTGTGAGGAAAGAGAACAGCGGGAGAGAGCAGCACTGTTACTCCTAGACATCGGAATAAAACCGTAGTGTTAGTTTGAAGCATCAATGTTGAGCGAGTGTGTCAGCACGCAGCATTTGTGCTCTAGACATTTGTTGTTGTTTTACACCTGCTGAACCATAAAACAGGTCAAAATAAAGAAATAATATGCCATACAGTAAAAATTACATATTTTCAGCTTTTTAAATTTATAAAACAGATTAACACACACGTACAGTAAATATTCTAAAGTATATATTTATATTCATGTAATTTGTATTATATATAAATATATTTAATATATAAAATTAACATATTTTGCTTAAATATATACATGCATGTGTGTGCATTTATAGACACAGTACAGACCAAAAGTTTGGAAACATTACTATTTTTAATGTTTTTGAAAGAAGTTTCTTCTGCTCATCAAGCCTGCATTTATTTGATCAAAAATACTGAAAAAAAAAAGAAATATTGTGATATATTATTACAATTTAAAATAATTGTTTTTAAATTTATTATACTTTAAATTATCATTTATTTCTGTGATGCAAAGCTGAATTTTTAGGATAGAGTATATTTAAAGTATATTCAAATAGAAAACTATTATTTTAAGTTGTAATAATATTTCACAATATTACATTTTTTTTCTGTATTTTGGATCAAATAAATGCAGGCTTGATGAACAAAAGAAACTTCTTTCAAAAACATTAAAAATAGTAATGTTTCCAAACTTTTGGTCTGTACTGTATATAATAAATATACACAGTACATACACACATAATAAATGTAAAAAAAAAAAAAAACATTATTTTGAATGCGAATAATCACAATTAATTGTTTGACAGCACTAATATACACATCTTCTGATTGTTTAAATTTATTACTTTCTCCAAATATATACATATATATATATATATATATATATATATATATATATATTATTATTATTATTATTTTTTTTATTTTTTTTTTACGAATACACTCTGAATTTTACCCACAATAAATTTTTTAGGATTGGAATATATTTTGGTATTTTAAAGAAATCTATTTAGCTGTTTACAACATATAATATGTACATAAGTACAGAAATTATTATTATTATTATTTTTTTTTACAGTAAAATTGCTATCTATCTTGGTATTAGACACATGTTAAATTGTAAAGTTTTCTGCAGATCCCGTCTTGATGTGAGCTCTGTATGTGGTTAATAAGTGAGCTCAGATCAGAAGCATGTGGAAGCGGTCAGCAGCAGCTAAATAAAGCCTGGCAGGTGTACCTCCGTCCCGCAGGTGTTTGTGTAAGGAAGTTTGAGTCGGGCTGCGCTGAAAATGCCCTTTAATGACGTTACCCAACGTAAACATGCCGCCCGCTCTGCGTATTTTCCCTACGAATTAAAAATGTGTAAATCCTTCCTGCTAATTGCTTGGCAAATATTTTTGTGGTATTTTTCTAATAGCTCTTATTCATCATGTGTCCGAGAGACTAAATTACACTGTAATCTCGTCCAAGTGCTCCTGAAACTCAAAGCATCCTTTTCATTACGATCGGCCTTTTTTGTCAGCCGTCTTTAATTTTATTAATTAATCAACTTATGTGGGGTTCTGTAATTGCTTGTAACATTTTTCTGGCTTAACAGCCAAAGAAATGCATGTTGGGTTTTTCCCGAGCGAGAGCCGCAGGACTGAAGGGTTACAGTGGTGCTAATTTCATCCTTCAACTATATGCATGATTGTGAAGTTACACACATTCATATTCATGTTTTTGTTTTATTATGAATACAATAATATTTCATTTCAATGTGAATTTAATTCAATTTTATCTTATTTTATATTATGTTTGTTTAATTAGATTTTAAAGTTATCTTTTAGGGTAGAATATTTCATTTTTTATTATTCAAACTTCTTTTGTCATCCCATCTTTAAGGGGTATGATGTAGCTTTTTTTAAATGGTAAATTATATTTAACTTTATAATTTTGTAAAAAAAAAAATGTAATAGATTATTTTATTGTATATTATGAATCTAGACGCCACAAATAAAGTACAAAAGTGTGCAAAAAATATATATATTTATTTTGGCACTGATGAAGGGCTAATCCCAGAAACGTTTTGCACATTTAATACCTTTGCACTTTATTTTTGTGGAAAATAAATTCATATGAGCACTTTGGCCTATTTTTCCATGTGTGGATCTCATTTTTGATGATTGCATATTATTATAAATATAATTATATTACATTTATTTTTTTATATTTTTGTTCGATTAAAGTTTAATTGTAATTAATTGTAATTAATTTTGTGTTTTCAATTTAATTTTATTATTTTATTTATTTATTTTAAATGTATCTTTTAGTGCTAGAATTTGTATTCTATATTTAAATTATTAATAAGCTGTTTCTCCTAAAAAGGTTATCTTTTAGGGGTAGAATATAGTCATCTTATTTCATTTTATTTTAATTATAAATACATTTATATTTAATTTCAGTTTTATTTTATATATTTTAATTTGTTTAATAATTATTATTATTATTTAATATATAACTACAATAATATTACATTAGAATTTTTTATTTAGCTATATTTGATCTTATTTTATTATCTTTTAGAGGTAGGTTGTAGTTGTTTAGTTTTTTAATGAATTTTTAGTAATGAATTTTTTTTTTTATTTAAACTAATTTTAATATTTTCTTTCAATAAAAAAATTATATTTAATTTCAATTTTATTAGATTTTTTGCATTTATTTTAGTTTTTTGTCAACAAGTCGTCTTTTAGAGGTAGTCAATTTAATTTAATTACATTTTTTTTATAAATAGAATTACATTTAACTTTAGTTTCATTTATTTAAAGTTACAAATGTTAATTTTATAATTTTTTGACTGTAGTATATTCTCACGAATCAGTCTTGTCACTTGGAAGTGTGTGTGTGTTTTCATCCTCCTCATCAGGTTAGATCTCTGCTCTCAGCCCACAGTGTGTTGTAATCACGTCGGGCTCCTGATGTGTGTATGTTTGATGCCCACTCAGCGGTCAGACCGGCGGTAGGTGGCGTCAATCGGGCGGCTGGCTTTCCATCTCAGCCTGAGTGAAATCCAGGGAATTTTAGGACTCCACAGGTCACAGTGGGACAAAATAAAAAGGAGGATTTCCCCTTTTTTAAAGCCAAATCTCTCTCTCTCTCTCTCTCTCTCTCTCTCTCTCTCTGTCGGAGCCGATATCTCAGTGTTGGTTTAAAGCCTGCTACTGTGGAGGTTTGTGGTTGGTTGGCTGGCAGGTCCTGGACTCCTACAGCCAATGGAGACGCTTTTAATGTCCTCCAGATGAACATTGGAACTGATCCTTCACTTCTTACCTCATTACAGCTGCAAGATATCCCAGAATTCCTCAGTGCGACTGGACCAATGTCCAGAGAGCAGTTTTCACTATTGTTTAGCAGCACACGTATCTAAATCCAGATACATCTTGAGAATCAAAATGACTTTAAGTCTCATGTACTGAAAAAATAAAGTAATAATCAAAATGAAATGAGTTTAATTATTTGAAATAATGCCTAACCCGATCAGTTTGGTCTCTCTCTCAGCGTCGGAGCCCAATCTGAAGGTGCGCTCCAGACTCAAGCAGAAGGTTTCTGAGAGACGAAGTGGACCTATACGCCGCAGAGACGGCAGCGTCCTCGTTACACCGCTGAAAAAACAAACTCATGAACTAACAGGTGAGCAAACGACCATCTACCTGACACCTGAAACACAGATAAACAGCCCTTATATCAGACAACTACTGTATGTGAAGAGACAGAATCTCAGCCAATCAGGACTTACATCTGATGTTTGATAGACAGACCAATGAGCTTCAGCTGTGGGCGGAGCTTACAGTCAGTGTCACAGCTAACCGCTGTTGTCTCTTTTTTAATAATTCCTGATCTCCTCCCCTCTAGATTCATCAGCCAATGAGAGCCCTGTGGGTTCTGGACCGAGCTCACCCATTGGCTTGTGCAACTATGAGAACGGAGCGTCATACACCACTCAAGTCGAGGTACCAGATTACTCAGTTTAAGGGCTAATTAATTAAATTAATTAGTTAATTAAATTAATATTGTCGTAATAAATCTTTACCAATATTTACCACTATCGTTCAAACAATTAGGTTTTACCCGTTTGTCATCAATAACTTTTTGATCATTTAAAATAGATATAAATATTTTATTCACTTATTTATATATTTTGATAAGTACAGGTAAGAATAAGTATATTGTTCTGTCTTTAAATCTGTTATGCTGAATGACAATGCAAGATTGTTTTAACCATTTTTGTTTGGACATTTCATTTTTTACAAAAGTTATTTTTTATCTTTTGTAAATTTAATGTAATTCGGTCACCAAAATACTATTCCCCATATATGCACCCAAATTAAACAGGCGATTTTTGCCACTGTACAAAGCCTCTATATAGCTTCTGTTATGACTAACCTGGTCACATGAGAAATGACTCAACTGTGGGCTGCAAGTACGACTAAAAATGTCTGAATGTCATGACACTGGTTAAAAAAAATATCAAAGCAAAACAAATATTGCATAAGCATTTTTCTGAGTTGTTTTTGTGAAATATTTTGCATGTAAAGTCAGAATGAGTCCTCTCTTAACAAACAGGTCAGTAGTCTTCAGCACAGCAGCAGAATCCCGGTTTCATGCACTTGCGTGCAGTTTTGTTCCTTTGATCGCATTCTTGAGAACTGAAGCATACAGCCCACAAAACTAAAACCAAATAACACGGTCACGGTCCCACGTCTCATTACTCTTATCAGAGTATGGGGTGAAGGAGTCGGGCCCCCAATGTTTGGAGCTGAGAGTACACAGACCCCGTCACGGGGCACTCGTACCATCAGCCTGACAAACAAACACTGCCTTTAAAATCCCATCAGAACATCAGAGCAGCATGTAGAAGAGTGTGTGTGTGTGTGTGTGTGTGTGTGTGTGTGCTGAACTAACTGTGACAGCTCTTTTCCGCTGTGGTTTTGGCTGTGCTGGTGGCTGGGGAAGGGGTGAGGGGCTCTGGGATGGTGAGGTTTGTTTCTCCTGTGAATTTCTGCCAGAACGCTCCTCTGAGTTCACCCTCACAGTCCTACAGCATGAGACCTCACTGCTTCATGACCTGAAGATGACATCACATCATTAACACTCACACCGTTAACTGATACTGGCTGACATGCTGCAGAACATATGTCAATATCTAAATCTGTTCCTCCGAATGCTTGTGCAAGGTTATGTCACTGGGAGATCTACTTGTTCTCCTTCTTCAGAGGTTCTTGATCTCATGCTGTACTGTTGTTCTGTGTTTGTGTTATGTAAGAGCTGATGTAATGCTCTCTGTCTGTCTCTCCTCCAGCGCTGTCTGTCTCAGGCGGACGGGCACATGTCCCTGTTGAATCTCTACACATCCCCCTCTCTGCCAAACCTGGCACTGGCTCTACACCCCGCTCACACACACATCTGTGTAAGTTCCTGACACATCAAACTCTACACAGACGAAAACAAAGACCAAAACATGAACAAACGAAACATAAGTATGCAAATTATGCATCTAATGTCTCAAACTGCATTCAAGAGTTCACAAGATACACAAGTTTACAATGAAATCTCAGAGATCTCACTTTGAGCTCAGATATTCTTCATCAAATACTGTAACCTGTTGCTTTCTGCGTTCAATATACAACTGTATGACAACTGTCAGCTCGTTCAAGAAAAGAAAAATCTGGAGACAAGGTCTCATGCACTTTGAAAGAGCAACCTCTGAGAAATATGAGGCCTGAAGACAAAAGCAGCATCACCGGCTCTTCTTCTGCTGCGCTACAGATATGAATAGATCTTGCAGAAAAAGCAAGGTATTTTTAGGAGACAGTGAGACACAGAGTCGCATCTACTTGTGGTGAAAGCACAAAATACTGTATGAGGAATGTGTTCGGAGACAGCGCTGAGATGATCCTCTTTATAGAGCGCAGAGATGAGCTGTGTTTAGGAGCAAGTCTAATTTTCTGCTCTCACTGAGTGCTTGTGTGGATTAATGGGGCTCATGACCTCTGACCCGCGGGATCTTTAGCCCTTAGATAAACAGGCTCTCAGTTTAGGGTTTCAAGGCATGAGTTTAGCATCTCGTTCATCACGGGCTGTTAAAAACTTAAAGAAATGCTGTCAGGAAAGCACGTAACATGCCAGCAAATAAAAACATGGATCACTCTTACCAAATACTTTCAACACTTTCACATTTTAAAATAGCTGAATGACACACAAGGGAGCTCTAAACGGGGCTCGATAATAATGTTCAAATTATGGACGACGCCGGACGGGAACGCTGACTGGATGTGTTTTAAATAAGCACAGTTATTAATATTTCATATACTGGTGTTATGCAAGTCTCGCTCATGCTTGAGTGGAAATTTGTGCAAAAATTGGAAAAGGTTGAATGTTAATAGTGTTTGTGCGATCTGTCTGTGTCAGACGGGGACGGCGCTGAAGGATCGGAGCGCAGAAGGTCTCGCGGCCGCCGTGTCCCCCGTCTCAATGGAGGCTAAAGTGAGCCACGGACAGCAGGCGCTCCTGCAACACCTCCTGCTGAAGGAGCAGAGACAGCAGAGGATGACGTCTCCTGGTGAGATGAGTGCTCTCTTAAAGAGACACACCAACATCAGACCAGAGTTACTATTGTTCACTCAAACTAAAACCACAAAAAACATTCTTTATTTGAAATAAAATGAAGTAAAGCAATACATGAATACTAATTCTATATATAATTATATATTATATATAATTATACTGAATATTATTATTTACACAGTATATCAATATCAATAATAGTAAAATAAAACTGAAGCAACTATTTTACGAACTATTATTGGAAAATAATACTGTGATTCTTTCCAAATCAATGAAAAATAATAAACATTTTCCTTTTCATAACCTTTTTTTTTTCTTTTTTATCAAAGATTGGATCTGAATTTCAGTTTAGCGTGCTGTTTATTTTATGTAGATTTGTAATGTAAATAGTTAGCATCTTAAGTGCATTTAATGAAAATAAAACAAAAATAATCAGTACACAGTAAAAACATAAAAATTGGTGCAAAATGGAGTGAATTGCTAAAAATGACAATTTTTTAATTGTTTTTTTACACGTCTCAGATGTGTAATTCACATGTCTCTCTCTCAGTCACAGGTAGTGTTCCTGTGCTCTCCTCGTCTCCGCTGGTGATGAAGGAGCGTGTGTCTGTGAGTTCTCGCAGCAGGTTACCGCGGCACCGACCCCTGAACCGGACGCAGTCAGCACCGCTGCCACAGAGCACACTGGCTCAGCTCGTGCTGCAGCAACAACACCACAACTTCATCGAGAAACAGAAACAGCTTCACCAACACATCCACATCAGCCAGGTATCTCACCTCACTCACCTGACACTCATACATTCACTCACTCATTTGACACTCTTTCAGTCACTCACTCCTCTGACACTCATTCATTCACTCACTCATCTGACACTGGTACATTCACTCACTCATCTGACACTCATACATTCACTCACTCATCTGACACTCATACATTCACTCACTCATCTGACACTCATACATTCACTCACTCATCTGACACTCTTTCAGTCACTCACTCATCTGACACTCGTACATTCACTCACTCATCTGACACTCGTTCATTCACTCACTCATCTGACACTCGTACATTCACTCACTCATCTGACACTCATTCATTCACTCACTCATCTGACACTCATTCATTCATTCACTCATCTGACACTCGTACATTCATCCACTCATCTCACACTCGTTCATTCACTCACTCATCTGACACTCTTTCATTCACTCACTCATCTAACACACATTCATTCACTCACTCATCTAACACTCGTTCATTCACTCACTCATCTGACACTCGTTCATTCACTCACTCATCTGACACTCGTTCATTCACTCACTCATCTGACACTCGTACATTCATCCACTCATCTCACACTCGTTCATTCACTCACTCATCTGACACTCTTTCATTCACTCACTCATCTGACACTCATTCATTCATTCACTCATCTGACACTCGTTCATTCACTCACTCATCTGACAATTGTACTTTCATTCACTCATCTGACACTCTTTCATTCACTCACTCATCTGACACTCATTCATTCACTCACTCATCTGACACTAGTACATTCATTCACTCATCTGACACTCATTCACTCACTCATCTGACACTCATTCACTCACTCATCTGACTCTCATTCATTCAGTCACTCATCTGACACTCATAAATTCACTCACTCATCTGACACTCGTTCATTTACTCACTCATCTGACACATGTTCATACATTCACTCACCTGTCACTCGTTCATTCAATCACTCATCTGACTCTCATTCATTCACTCACTCATCTGACACTCATTCATTCACTCACTCTTCTGACACATTCATTCACTCACTCATCTGACACTCAGTCATTCACTCACTCATTTGACACATTCATTCACTCACTCACCTGTCACTCGTTCATTCAATCACTCATCTGACACATTCATTCACTCACTCATCTGACACATTCATTTACTCACTCATCTGTCACTCATTCATTCAGTCAGTCACACATCTGATACTCATTCATTCACTCACTCATTTAACACTCATTCACTCACTCATCTGACACTCAATCATTCACTCAGTCATCTGACATATTCATTCACTCACTCATCTGACACTCATTCAATCACTTACTAATCTGTCACTCATTCATTCATACATACAGTCACTCATCTGACATTCATTAATTCACTCACTCATCTAACACACATTAATTCACTCATCTAACACACATTAATTCACTCATCTAACACTCATTAATTCACTCATCTAATGACCATTCACTCACTCACTCACTCACTCATCTAACACTCATGCACTCACTCATCTAACAATATAAAAATATAAAATAAAATATTACAGTAATTCCCTTCCAGTTTCTTAGTATTGTAATGTATGAACATTCTATTCTATTCTATTCTATTCTATTCTATTCCCAGCAGGATGTTTTACTGTGGCTTTTAACACATTACATTTTTAGACTTGCTTTCAAACATTCAACATTTTTCCTTTATTTAAGACCTTTTAGAAAAAGTTTGGGTCTTAAAAAGCACTAAAACATCACATATTACACGAGAAACTGCATTTTCACAAAAGAGGACGCATAGAGCGCTAGGATCATTTCATGGACACTATTTCATCAAAACAAAAGGACCGTCATAATTTATCATTGTGTTATAGATTTACAGTACATATCTGAAATGTACAATTAAAAGACTTGTGATTTGTTTCTAATGTTTTTAGTAGACAACATACAGTTTAGGTCGCGATAGCCAACGACTGAAATGTACAAATATAAATTCCTTTTAAAAACATGAAGACTGGATATTTTTTGTCTAATTCACACTGGAAACAGGGAAGGAGAGCGAGGACATGATGATCGATGGATTGAAGCATGTAAATGTGTTTCAGAAGTGCTGAAGAACTGCAGCGTTTTCACAAGTCTCCACAGTGTGTCTGTGTGTGTGTGTGTGTGTGTGTGTGTGTGCGTGTGTGTGTGTGAACCTGTGTATCCTGCAGTGTGTCTGTGGTCCTCATAGGAGTTTTAAGGGCTCTTTTCTCTTAAATGATGGTGTAAACTGATCTGACTGATGCCTCGTTGAGACAGGAAGTGATTTAATAGGAGAGGAAGTGAGTAAATCCCAGCAGGATGTTTTACTGCGGCTGCTTTTAACTCATTTAACATATAGACATAACATTTAGATATATTTTAAAGACATACATTTTAGTTGTATTTAATTTGACTTTAGAAAATTTCACAGTTTTCCTTACTCAATCAAAATTGCGCAGTAACTTTTTCATTCAATGGCCCATACACCCAGTTTTTTTTCCTTCTAATAACACTTTGTTTTCTTTCTCTATTCAATATAACTTTTTCTATATAATTCTCTCTCTCTCTCTCTCTCTCTCTCTCTCTCTCTCATTAATCTCTCTTTTTCATTTCCTGAGGTCTAGTAGAGGATTTTGCAGTCAGACTCTGGCGGCACTTTAACACACACACACACACACACACACACACACATGTATCCACATGTATAATTTACCCACTCTTTTCATTTCACACAGACCTTGTACAGCTGCAGACACTGTTTCAAGCTCCAGAAGTACTTTCCAGAAACATGGTCTCCAAACAAACCAAACAATTAGGTTTTAAAAAGTCAGAAAATCGAACAAATAAATGAATTAATAAAGCCAAATGTGTATTTAACGCACTGAACTACTCATCCCATTCAGCTTTTTGAGTGATGTAATCAAATAAGCCATGATGCAAACTATAAAATGATTAACTTTTCTCTCTTACTCTTGTGTTTGTTCTGTAGGTTCTGTCTCAGTCCATCGAGCAGCTGAGGAACCCCAGCACCCATCTAGAGGAGGAGGAGGAGGAGGAGGAGGAAGAGATCACGTCGCCCCCTGCTGGAGTCATACGCAGCTGCAGCTCCAGAAACTCTCCGAGCGAACCCATGGCCGCCCTCGCAGGAGTCATCCGCCTCAAAACTGAGCCTGATGACGGAGAGAGAGAGCAAGAGAGCTGGGACACACAGAGACACACAGGTGAAAAACAGGAGGAGAGTTCAGCGAAGATGAAGACAAGAGACGCTGAACACTGTCTGGAAGACATGACGGAAAGTGATGTTTGAAAAAGAGAAAGAAATGAAGAAAGCAAGGGCTGAATCTCACAAAACATGTCAAAAAAAAATGTTCAGGTCATATTTTATTGACTTAAATAAAGTTATTTGTTTTTAATCAAATTTTTTAAAATATTACAAAGTATTTTTTAAATATAGCTTTACAGTTTTTATGCATTGTGACTTTTTTTATATTCTTAATTAAAATGCGGTTTTTAACTTGAAAGCAAAATGCTCAGATTCATTACGAAGACATTGGACTTTCTGTAATACTGCAACTTTTTTTAAAGCATACATTAATCATGGTGCAAAAATGGCACACATAATATAATATACATTTTGCATTACAAATGTAAAAAGATTTAATCAAAGTGTTGTCTAATTTACTGTAATACAGTAAAAAAAATTGTTTAAGCATTAATCAAAGTCTAATATTTAGAACAAATACTCGCATTGTACAATAAATACTACAAATAACATAACATAAATTTTGTATTACATAATAAAAAAAGAAATCATACTGTAATTTAATGTAATTTAGTAAAATGACTACATTTTATGTTTATCTAAGCATTAAAGACAGATATATAGAATAAATACTCAAATAATGCAAAAATACCGTAAAGAACATAACATTAATTTTGGGTTTCATATAATTTTTATAAAAACCTAAAAAGAAAAATGTTCAGATCCATTACGATGCTTAAACATTTGGTTAATTATTACTGTAATACAGTAAAAATACTAATAATTTTCTTTCATAAATTCAATTCAGATATGTAGAACAAATATTGCCATTGTCCAAAAACACTACAAATAATATAACTTTAAGATTTTTTCGCAGGGAAGGCATGTGTGATTGTCATCACAGTGCAAAAGCAATCTTATCTAAGAAGTTCCCTATACTTTAAGCAGAACAAAGTTAAATGTGAGTGAAATGTGACCTGGACATTTATCTGAGGTTCAGCTGAAGAGAGCGATATAGCGAGTGGTAAGAAAGGATGAAAGTGAAGTGAAATACTGAAAGGGAAGAGAAAGTGGGCAGGAATGAGAGTGAACATGTGCTTGTCTGTCTTGTGTCCGTCCTCAGCCCTGTTAGTGTGACACTGTCCGTGACCTCTGACCTCTGTCTCTGCTGTGATCTCCACTCTCGGTTGTTGTTGTTGTTGTGTGTGAAGCTAAATAAAGAAAAGCGATGACCACAGAGCTTCATTTACCCCCCACATTAAACCAACAGTAGCGCAGCAGCTGCTTGTCATGTGACCAGAGGAATTGATGCTAGCGAGCTTTTCTGCTGCTGTTCAAACTTCTGTCCGAAATGATGCTAAATACCGTGCTCACTGTTAAACGCTGTTTTTTTTTTTGTTTTGTTTTTTCTGGTGGTCAATGTCCAATGTCAATGTTGACTCACAATACAGTTTAGTGACGTACTGTACCTACAATTACGGAAAACACTTGTTGTTTCAATCAAAACAATTAGGTTGCTAATTTCTCTACACGATCACAGACAACAGCTCAAATTAACATGGAAGAGATGGGATTTATCACTAAAAGATTTTTAAGAACATTCTTTCCAGGAATTCAAACTTAATACATTTTTCTTTAGCAAAAAAAGAAGATAAAAGATGAGAAGAAAAATACATGTTTTTGGGAATTTCATTCTTAAGTTAACCAGTCACAGAGATTTTTTTTTCTTCTTAAGACTGTTAATGAATCCGGCTTTGGGTTTTCAGTGTTTGTTTACATGATGGGGTCTGTGTTTGTGACGTGTGCAGTCCAGACAGTCAGTGATTCACATGATTCAGTGATTCAGTCAGTAATGGATTCACATGATTCAGTGATTCACTCAGAGATAGAGTACATTCACATGATTCAGTGATTCAGTCAATGTTAGATTCACATGATTCAGTGAATTAGTCAAAGTCAGATTCATGATTCAGTGATTCAGTCAGTGTTACAGTACATTCACATGATTCAGTGATTCAGTCAAAGCTAGATTCACATGATTCAGTGAATTAGTCAAAGTCAGATTCAGTGATTCAGTGTTTCAGTCAGTGTTACAGTACATTCACACGATTCAGTGATTCAGTCAAAGTCAGATTCACGATTCAGTGATTCACATTATTCAGTGATTCAGTCAGTAATGGATTCACATGATTCAGTGATTCACTCAGAGTTAGAGTGCATTCACATGTTTCAGTAATTCAGTCAATGTTAGATTCACATGATTCAGTGAATCAGTCAAAGTCAGATTCATGATTCAGTGATTCAGTGTTTCAGTCAGTGTGACAGTACATTCACATGATTCAGTGATTCAGTCAAAGTCAGATTCACGATTCAGTGATTCAGTGTTTCAGTCAGTGTTACAGTAAATTCACATGATTCAGTGATTCAAAGTCAGATTCACGATTCAGTGTTTCAGTCATTGTTACAGTACATTCACATGATTCAGTGAATCAGTCAAAGTCAGATTCACGATTCAGTGATTCACATGATTCAGTGTTTCAGTCAGTGTTACAGTACATTCACGTGATTCAGTGAATCAGTCAAAGTCAGATTCACGACTCAGTGATTCACATGATTCAGTGTTTCAGTCAGTGTTACAGTACATTCACGTGAATCAGTGAATCAGTCAAAGTCAGATTCACGACTCAGTGATTCACATGATTCAGTGACTCACTCAGTGTTAGAGTACATTCACATGATTCAGTGATTCAGCCAAAGTCAGATTCATGATTCAGTGATTCAGTGTTTCAGTCAGTGTGACAGTACATTCACATGATTCAGTGATTCAGTCAAAGTCAGATTCACGATTCAGTGATTCAGTGTTTCAGTCAGTGTTACAGTAAATTCACATGATTCAGTGATTCAAAGTCAGATTCACGATTCAGTGTTTCAGTCATTGTTACAGTACATTCACATTATTCAGTGATTCAGTCAAAGTCAGATTCACAATTCAGTGATTCACATGATTCAGTGTTTCAGTCAGTGTTACATTCACATGATTCAGTGAATCAGTCAAAGTCAGATTCACGATTCAGTGATTCACATGATTCAGTGTTTCAGTCAGTGTTACAGTACATTCACGTGATTCAGTGAATCAGTCAAAGTCAGATTCACGACTCAGTGATTCACATGATTCAGTGTTTCAGTCAGTGTTACAGTACATTCACGTGAATCAGTGAATCAGTCAAAGTCAGATTCACGACTCAGTGATTCACATGATTCAGTGACTCACTCAGTGTTAGAGTACATTCACATGATTCAGTGATTCAGCCAAAGTCAGATTCACGACTCAGTGATTCAGATCAGTCAGTGTTGGTGTTTAGGTGTTTAATGTCTCATTAGTTCGTGAACAGAATCAGCTTATTTGCTGTGAATCACCAATGGTGTCGATGCTAAAACTTTTTCTCCATGTGTTGTTTGTAGAAAAAACACTTATGTTTTCATGTTTGTAACATCTAAAGTTCAAGATTTTCACAGTTCACGACGAAGCCAGCACAGAGATGTATAAAGTTTTGTGAATATGTGTTATGATTTTGTGATCATACACTGTGTTAAAGGCCTGTGAGATGTACAGATGAATGAATTGTTTTCACTACTGAAACAGATGACTGATTCATTCTTAATCATGCGGCCATAAAAGTTCAATAAGAGCCTGTTTTTACTTCACTGCTCTGTAAATAACGTTTATTATCCACTGTTACGCTAGATTGAAACAATAACTGCATGAGAAACCTTGGGTCAAAGGTCATGTTTACATTGACATTATAGTTTTCAAATAAAAGTTGTTTGTAAACTTCTGTAAAGCTCCTCAGACTCGTCTCATTATTGAAGGTAACTCCGAGGGAACATGCCTGCGATCTCTCCGCTTTGACCTCGCTGTCTTTCCCTCACATTTTTCCCACAGCTCCTGAAGTCTCGTGCTGATGTTGAGGGAGCGTTGCGTTAACCTCTTGTGCTCGGGCAGAGCTGTGGGATCAGGTTAACCCTTTGAAGTGTGCTTAAGGGAACCTGTGATCTTCTGGCTGCTATCAAGGGAATGTGTCTGACGCAGATATAGGACCATCACATCACAGACCTCTAAGGAGACTCTGCTTTTCTAAAGCTTCAATACATGTTAAGCTCCACTGACAGCATTTATGGCATAATATACAATACCTTGCCTATAGAAAGGAATACTTTTATTCAGCAAGGATGTATTCAAGTGATTAAAAGTGACAGTAGAAACATTTATAACTATTTGAATATCTGGAATCTGAGGGTGCAAAAAAAAATCCAAATATTGAGAAAATCACCTTTAAAGTTGTCCAAATTTTAAATATGTCGTACACCCTTCATCAAATTAATATTGATTTCCCAAGCAGTTACACAACCAGATGCTGTAAAGCGACTCCTTCCTTTGGTTTGCTTTCAGACCTGCTCGACAAAGAAAGTGTCCCGTTTTCTGCCATGCGGCTCTTTTACACTTATTTTCTGGAAAACGCTGCGGTCAGACCTCAATTTGACATCGGCTCTCTATTTTCGCCAAGGGGCCATTTGGTTCTCCACAACTAAAGGCAAACATCATTTATATATAGATTAGGAAATGCCTCAAAATAGAGGAATTATTCCACCCACCCCCAATTAGACCGCCGTCCACCTTCCTGCAGAGGTATGCCATTCATCTTGAGGCTCAGCAGGGTTTCAGAAAACAGGCCCACCTGCATCCGCAGCCAGCTGTGAAAGCAGACCCCAGCGCCGCAGATTAAATGCTACATGGGCTACTTCGGTTTGCAGCTATTCTGGCAGTTACAGGTAACATGTTAGGCCTTGCATAACCCATTTATGTTCACTTTGGTGCCAAATCTGAGTAGGAGAAACAGCAGTGAAACTGAGTTTTGGTGGTAAAGGTTTCAAAAGAGGGTTTTTGCAGTGATGCAACCATTTTGGGTTTCCCTGTTACCGTATGTTCAAAAACTGTTTTGGGGGTCATGCAGTTTGCCAAAGAATGGTGAAAAACACACACAAAAAAACGTGTAAAAGCAGGACATTTTAGCTTTCAGAGACTAGAAAACATAAAATATGTAAGAAAATGAATAATTGTATTTATTTCTATTGTTAGGGGTAAATTTGTCACCTTTTTATGTTCAAAATTAGTTGCACAAGCAAAAGACACCTTTTTTTTGCAATGGTTACTTGTAATACTTGTAATGACTATTTGTGCACTGAGGTGCAAATTACTACAAGTATAAACAACTTGATTTGTAGTTAGTGTAAGATGTATTTATCGCTATTTGTACTTGGTTTTACATCTTAAGGTATAATGGGTTTCTCACACTTCTTTTCAGTGCTGCAACAGTCTAGTAACTGAGATTTAAAAAAAATAACTTTTGCCAAACTTTCTTGACTGTGAAACTCATCTAGATTAAGAAAAAGACTCAAGTGAGATTTTCTTGAATGATTCAGAAGACAGCAGTGAAACCAGTGAGGGTCAATTTCACCCCAACAAAAATGCTATTTCAAAATTTGTACAGATTTTCCATTAAAACATGTATCTGATGAAACTCTGCATGCACATTCATGAGCCTAAATAAGAAATATTCACCAAATTTCATGAAGAAATAAAGTATTTTAAGCAACGTGAAAGTCAAGAGTACATCAAACTGACCCCAACACAACAGGAAAGTTCGCTCTTAAAAATCAAACTTCTGTAATCTAGCACTTATTGTGAAGACTATTTAATTAATCTAAAGAACCCTGCTCTATAAAGAAGCTTTTGTTCATTGGAAATTTACCATGGATGTTTAATGTTCTTCATATAACCATCAATGCCCCAAAAAAATTAAATATTTTTAATACGGTTCATGGATATATAAATAAATTATGAGCATTTTTCAATGTATTTTGTGAAATTAGCACAAAATACAGTGAAACTGCTCATCATTTATTTATATATCCATGAACCACAGAGGCCCAAAAGTATGCAAAATATTTATCATGTGCAAAAGTGACATTTCATAAATGTGTAAACAACAGCTGAAGTGCTTGCAGTGTTTGGTTTCTAAACATCAGCTGAACATTGGTTTTCAGCAGTCAATAATTCACCTCACATCACGATCAACACAAGCCATGTTTATTGTATTTAAAGGGACAGTTCACCCCAGAATGAAAATTCTGTCATTAATTACTCACCCTCATGCAGTTACAAACACATAAGACCTTCGTTCAACGAGGTTTTCATCAATTCTTCTCGCAGAGTTACCGTCTTCTGCCATTTCGGACAGTAGCATGATGCATGTGTGTGTTTTCCCCAGAACGTAGCTAGTCATCGTAACCAGCGTTGTTTACGTTCAGCAAGAACTGTTGAATACATTTTTATTTTTGTTTTCTTTGCAAACAAAAGTATTCTTGTAGCTTCGCAAAATTGAGGTTGAGCCATGGATGTGACATGGACAGTTTTACTGATGTCCTTGCTACATGTGTTTGGGAACATTTCAGTTGTGTTGCTGTCTATGGAGGGTCAGAGAGCTCTCGGATTTCATCAAAAATAACTTAATTTCTATTCTGAAGATGAACGAAGGTCTTAAGGGTCTGGGACGACATAAGGGTGAGTAATTAATTACAACATTTTCATTTTGGGGTGAACTAACCATTTAATCTTGAAAATAGGTGTTTAAAAAATAGGTGTAGAAACTATTTTCGCTCAGAAATGGCTACATTTTTTCAAACAATTAAAAAGAAACAGCAAGTAACACATTGAACTAAACCAGAAATTTTGAAAATCTGAAAATGTAAAACTTTTAGGGTTAGAATATCAGGAATGTAAATTTAGAAGCATTTTCCTTGCTAAATGATATTTTAAGTGAAAACTCAAGCTCAAGACTAAGCTGGATCAAACAAAAACTGGACTGGATCACATGCATGGAATGGACTGACAACCAAACTGCTAATATGTTTTATTTTCTGCAGCATTTGGGGCTATTTTAACCCCTCGTGATGTGTGTGGTCGAGGTTACAGAAGAGAAGCCTCCTGTCATTTAGTTTAATGATGTTGCGCGGATTGACTGTGGCGGAGAAACAAAAATAATGTCACTCACCACTGAGAGACTCCAGAATCTCTGAGTTTATTTTCAGAGATTAATAGTGAAAGAAAATATCAAAAAAAAATGACACACTTCAGTAGCTGCATCTGATCCAGGTAAATGATCACCTGAGGATTTATCATTACACAGAGGGAGTGCTAAAACAAAACAAGGCAAACTGATAAACCAGAATATATCCGTGTTTTTGGAGACAACACAGAACACACAGGTTCCACCAACAGACAAATTCAAGACAAGGTTCAGTTTACGTGTGTCTCGCAGTTATCCCGGTTAATCTTGAAATGCAGTGGAGCTGATCATTAAACAAACAAAACATTCATCCCTGTTACTGCATTGACACTGAGGTCCCATGAGAAGTTTATTATTCCCTTCTTTCACTCGAGACGGCGGAGAGAGAAGAAAACACAGAGGAAAGCACATTCTTGGTGCATGACCTGTGCTGCAGAGAAACCCCGGCGTGAAAGGTGATAAATTTGTTGTGCATAATATATGTGATATCAACACGTTCAGAGCTGCGAGATACTGCGTTAAGAATTATATTACCATAAAAGAGTGTAAAATGCATAAAACAGTTTGGTTTTATGCTTTGAAATGGGGCTCACATGACGTCATCCGAAACCCATGTAGGGAATTATGTGCCCCTGAAGATACATAACGCAAGAAAGAAATCCTTCATCGCAAGCCGCGGGGAAATATATTTAAAACTGATGTTCACCAGCGCTGATTCATTGAATGTTTAAAAAGATTGTGAACTCTTTTATAACAAAAAACAAGCGGAGAACAGCGGTTCTCACCTGGAGGTTCGCGGGTTTGTTCTGTCGGTGAGTAATAATGCTTCAGCTATACTAAAAGTGATATAAGATGCTATACTTATAAGTGCAAATAATAAGTGCAACCAACTATAAATGTGCATAGTTAGAGAAATCAGTAGTCTTGAAGTTGGTATGAAATACATTTTTTAAATGCATATTACAGATGTTGAATAATTCATCTATGCATACTTTTTGCCTGTGTTTAATCCAATTCAAATGTCATAACTGGACCTTCAACTGAAAACCACAGACAACCCGGAACAGTTTCATTGCAAAAGTATAATTTTTTTGTCATGATTAATAAAAAGGCACTATTAAAGTAGATTTGTGTGACATTTCTAATATAATTTATTGCATATTTGTTCCTATGCAATAGTTTATTAAAAGCAGACCAACATTTTTGAAGCTCTCAAAACTCATTCAAGTAATGTAAACTATTTTTGATTTGATTTATGTTTTTGGTGCTGTTCTTGTCTATTTTTTATTTTTTGTCTTGTGTATGTAACCCTAACCCTGACCCATTTACACAATAAAATTAATATATATATATATTATAAAAAAAACAAAGAACAGATAATTTAACTGTTTAAATCACAAAATTATTTTAGAACCACAATATATAAATATATAAAAAATGTACATATGAATTTACACTTTGCGAATCTGAGTTTATTTCTCAAAACTGTGATTTTTGTTACATTTCACAACTGTTTTGTCTTGTGCCTGTTCCTTTAAGTATCTTTTGTAAGCTCCTCACCTGAGGTCCAATGTAAGCAAAACCATTTGCAACCTTTGTCAGTGAAAACTTTACGTTGTCCACCTGTCAGCAGGAATATTGCACAGAGCAGACTTGTGAAAGCTGGAGAGATGACGAGCCGTGTGCACGTGGAATCTGGTTTATTATTCTTCTTTCAGCGTTCCTGTGTTCACATGCAGGTGCTCGGCTATGAAGCAGTAATGTATCGTGGCTGTTATTCTTTCCGTACATTATTACCACACGAGTGGCGTGGGACAGCACTGGCAGTGGGCTAAAGAGAAAGACTCGATGCAGAGAATATAACACAGACCACCCTGAGCTCAAACACAGGCCCAGTGAAGCCTTTCTGTTTGACTCTGAAGCTACGAGACGCACTCGTCTGGTGCCGTCCGATTGTTCATGCCGCCAGTCCACTATAATACGTGGCTTTGTTCGGTTAGGCAACAGTTACGGCTTCAGCATGGATGGAGAAAATTGAGTTTTACAGGATAAATGACGCAATAAGCCATGCGCTCAGGGCAGACCACCGCAAACTTTTGCTCCCTGTTTCTTTTTTTCAATGACTGACAGAACTGAAAATACTCGCAATGAAGCCTAACAGGTTCATTCTTTGAAAAGTCAGCATGAGTTTTTATCACTGTAGATTTTAAAGGCTACAATAACATTGCTGCAGCCGCTAAAGGCGAATAATCAAAACATTCTGCTGTTTATGAATGAATCTATTTTGAACTTATGATCGCTGTTCTCCGGTGCAGCTGTCTAAAGTCTCGTAATGATGCTGGGAATCAGTGAAGGACATTACATTTCGTTTTTTTAAACCGAAGCAGGTGCAAATGACACCAATATTTAAAATTATAAGACCTATAAAGTGATGCACAAAACACATTTCATCTCTGAAATCTAACAAAACTGAGAAAAGTACGCTCAGACTTGATTTGGACCATCAGAAAATTACTGGATGTTGTAAAATGGGAGTCGTTTAGCAAAATGAAGCAAAGTGGTTGGAGGCATGTGATGCCAGCAAATAAAAAATGTTTTTTCAGAGATGGAACACATTATTAAATCTTGATTATAAAGATGCTTCATTTAGTGCATTGATAATTCATTCAACCTTAAGACCAGAAACATGTTTTTACAAAGTAAATAGTACATAAACATTGACCCTAAGTCAAATCATAAGGTAAAAACACTACACTCTTGGACTATCTTTAATGACTGCTGCTTTTCATCTAATTTGTTGGATATTAAATTACAAAGCTTTTCTTTTATTAATGCACATTAGATTAGAAATGCACTGTGCACGGTAGACCAATCACAACCGACTGGGCCTTCTGACCAATCAGAGCAGAGGAGTATGCTTTGAGGATCGTTGGAAAATTAGGGGATATTAAATGCATATTTTAAAGAAAATGAAAGCCTATTCAGACCTTGCATGCATGAAAACCTATTGTAGGAGGCTCCCAAAACAATTGCATAACGGGGGGACTTTTAGACTCACTGTGTTTTTTCATTGTCTACTTCCATATTCTTTAAAATGCAAGCTAACATCTGAAGGCTTTACGCATCCCTTTGAATCAAAGTTAAATGTTGCCATAGAGAGATAGAGTTTGGTCATGCTCCAATATAATATATCTAAGATGAGATGAATGATTCAACAATGTTTCATTGTAGGTGTGTGGTCCCATTGAGTTAAAATGGTGGTAATGAACCTCAGTACTCGAGGGGGTGATATGTTTCCTTCAAAAGTATTTGCCAACTCATTATATGGACAAATTAAGAGCTTTGAATAGAGTGCTGCGGGGATAACATATTATTTTAGGCCAAAACCCAGAAACAAGCAGCATTTTTTAAACTTCCAGTTCCATTGCTCTCGAGTCAATGTTTTTTTTGAATGGGTTTTTGGTTAAATGCATGAAATAAGGTCTGTGTTTAACACAAGCTCAAGATGTTTTCATGTTTTAGTCCACTCATAAATGTAATTAATATCCCCTTAAAGCTTTTTTTTCTCTCGAAAAAGTCTTTTGCCTTCAAGGGACTACAAAAACCTCATTAAACTAAACATTTCACAGCCACGTTGTGTATAATTGCACTCTTGCGAGCTCTTATAATTTATTCTGTGAACAGATTTGTGAAAAGCTTAATTGATGTCGATGGAGTTGTGTGACTGTGATGCCTATGTTTAGCTTTTAACTTCAGCTGATTTTATTAGGGCATCAAAATTGGTAAAAGTTGTGTTCATTTGGGAAGATAACCATGAACATGACAAGAGTTTATTTTCTGCAATAATCCAAAAGCCAATGGAAAAATCCCGTTGGGTTTTTGTCAAGGGAACCAGGGTGATGTAAACTTCTGGTTTGGCCTACAAAAATATGTTACTACTCTGAAACTATGTAAAGTGCACCATACAAGTTTAAAGTTGTATTGACTATTTTTGTGTTATTTTAAAGCTTGACAGTCTTGCCTTGAAGGGGTTTTTCTATGGCAACATTGGCAAGAGTGGTTTTCCACTAATAATATATCAACAGACAAGTGTGAGTAAATGTTTTAGTTGCATTATTGCATTTAACTTCTAAGTGTCCTGCACCACTGAATTCAGTCAATGAAACAGACATGCACACACACACACACACACACACACACTCATGTATAGAAAGATGAATGAGCCTTTAGTGGAGCTGGTTTATGAGTTTGTCAGGCTGATTGCTCTTCTGGTCCACGCTGTTATCTCAACCCTTCTGAAGGATCAGCACTCCCTCTCAAGTTATGGCAGATAAGACCGCTGGAGGAGGGCAGCTCACTCCTGGAGTTCAAAAGAGAACAGTTTTATCTGCTGCTTGATGGAGAGATGTTGTGTGGATGGGAGGCAGACTCCAGTCCAAAGAGATCTTCATCCATTCAGGTTTAGGTCACTTCCACCTCCCCCCATCCCATCAAAAACACGTCCTCAGTCTCTCAGCCAGTGCACATCGGCACGGTCATGTCTCATCATCATTATAGATCTGTCTTAAACAGTAAGTGAGATTAGGAGTAGTCCTGCTGATGCAACTCAAGGTGCTTGTTCAGTCTACTGAATTAAAATGAGCAAATGCAACACATTTCTTGATCATTTTATCATAACTTTTGTATTGCATGCAATCCATTTAAATTCGAAAACTGCAGGCATTAATAATTTTTGTTGGCATAACTTGGCCAGGGATTTGCAGCTCCCAGTACGCACTACATGGGGTTTCATGGGGAAAGCAAATGTTGAAATAAAATGCTATTTCAAGCATTTTATGCAAGATGAGAAAAAAGGGCTCCTTTTAAAGGGGATTTTGAATTGTTTGTGTTATGTTGCATCATCATTGTGGTGAAAAGTGGAGCTTTTAGGCTGAGGATGGGTACAGTATGTGATTAATGCTGCTTTACTCAATGAGCATTTACTATTTTGCATGCAATTACGTGCTGTTGCTAGTTGGCACTAACTACTAACTCACAAAAGCATGTGTTTGCACGCCAAAGAGTAAATGCTCACCTAGTGAAGCTGCATTAAGATTATTCACCCTCAGCCCATTCAAGATGTAGATGAGTTTGTTGCTTTATTATATTTGGAGAAATGTTTCTCTCCAATGGATCCTAAATGGGTGCCGTCAGAATGAGAGTCCAAACAGCTGATAAAAACATCACAATAATCCACATTTAATCCACACCGCAGTTAAAAAGATCTTAATGATGGATTTGTTTCTTGCAAACATGCAGTTTTTGACTTCACAAAATGTTGGACTGACAGCTGATGGACTGGAGTGGTGTGAATATTATTGTGATTTTTTATCAGCTGTTTGGACTCTCATTCTGACGGCACCCATTTACTGCAATGTTGCATTTCTCTAAAACTGATGAAGAAATCAACTCATCTACATCTCGGAAGGCCTGAGGATGAGGACATTTCCTGCAAATGTATATTTTTGAGTGAACAATTCCTTTAAATGTCTCACTTCAACTAGCATCTCTCTTGTTCTCTTTGAGTAAGTTTTCAACTGTGATATTTCTATTCTCTACAACAATGAAAGCGTCCCGTATCATTCATCATCAGACTCCCATTTCTTATGTTTAAAAAGCCAAGAGGGAGGAATTCAGTTTACAAAAATATTGTTGAAACTCCCTATAATTGAATAAAAGGCCTGAAAAAATGCCATGAATCTAATTACGCACATATCTCTTGAAATCAACGCTGCTCTGCCCTCTGTAATACATCCATGTTTGTTTTTCTTCATTGAAGAGCCACATCAAAAAAATGAGTTTTTTTTCTGGTATGCTGAGGCTAAAGAGGTTATACTTAACTTACTTACTAACACAAATAGCCCACAGCAAGGTAGCGTTTCATCGGCTCGCTCTCTGTCTGTGTCTCTCTCATTCTTTGAGATGCTCTTTAGATTGCGACCCTCTTTATTGGAAGCAGATACAGCTTATGTAATCTTTATGCATCTCTGTTAGCTGTCAATTTGTCACTGTGATCAAGGAAACAGCCAGTGAATGTGCATTTGTGTGTGTGTGTGTGTGTGTGTCTGTGTGTGTGTGTGTGTGTGTGTGTGTGTGTGTGTACAAAGGCAAGTATCACCACTATAGGGTAAAAAAAGAAAATATTGTTAGTGATTTTGAACCATTTTCAGGCTCTTTCAGTTAATCCAAAAGTAAACTGAGTGAAAGTGAACCCAGTTCTCACTTTATTTACACCGAACATGAAAAAAAAAATTAAATCATTACAGTGTTTCATGCCACTTTTTTTTTTTTGACTTACAGTGCATTCATGCCATCATGCTAATTGCTAATTTTTACCAGTCATATCGCAATTTCAATTTTTTTTTCTCCCCGCAACATTAAGATAATGTGCTCTGAAACATTGGGCTAATTTTGATTTCCAGATTCTCCCTAAAAATTCTTGTTCTTCATGCTCTTTTTAAAAATAATTGCAAAAAAATATATATTTTGCTCATTTAGAAGTGGCAGCCACAATGTGTTGGTGGTACCGCAAAACAAGTAATGCGAGTAACATAATGTTTTTATTTTTGTAATGCATTAATTTTAAATTACATTTACATTTTAATTGATTTAGCAGATGCTTTTATCCAAAGCGATTTACAACGATTTTGTTTATTTTTTTATCAGTATGTCAAAAAAATAGTACTTTTGAATTTACAAGAAAATATCCAAGTTACGTTTCAAATAAGTAACAGCAGTTACTTTGTTTTCCCATGTTTAGATGAACAGCTCTCCTGTCCCTGTGATGAGAAAAATCTGGAGTAAAATGTGTGAGCTGTGTGAACATGATGTTACTGTAGCTCTTGACAAAATATGCATGCATTTACTAATCTCACTGCACAAAAACAGACTCAGTATTCCTCAAAAGGAATAAAAAGTGTAATGCAAAAATTATTTCTGAAACCTGCAATAATTAAATGTTACATAACACAAATACCCTTTAAGTGTTTAATCCCACTTTATTAAGCACTGTCTTTGATGCTGACCTTTGATGATCCAGTTCAACCAACCTTAGCAGAAATGACTTTAGATGAATCTAACATCTAACATTTGTTTGAATGAATAAAGTAACAAAGTGCATTACTTTCCATAAAAAGTATTTTTTAGGGACTGATGCAATATTGTAATGCATTACTTTTAAAAGTAGCATTCCCCAACACTTGCCACAATGCTAGCGGTGATCCTTTAAAATCTTAGTTTTTTTGTTTTTGTCTAAATAGTAGCAATATGAGATATTAGATGTTATTATATCACAAGTAAAATCATGGTTGCAAATATTATTAATATTACTTTGCATAATATTATAGTTTTTTTTTTGTGTGTGATTCTGAACCATTTTCTGGGCTCCTTCAGTGAATCCAAATGTGAAAACCAACCCAGTTCTCATTGAAGAAGTAAGTCTGAATCTGACAGATCTTGCTTTCCAGATCCTTTACTCTCTTCTTAATAATAATTGCAAAATATATCATTCAAAGATACATTTGTATGGTGCTGCCAAAATGCTCGGCTGTTGCTTGCTATGTAATTGCAAAAGTGTTGATCGTTGTTGTTTTTTCCAGCTTCTTGCTAAAGTTAAAATAAAGTCCACCTATTTATCAAAATAATGACAAATTGATTTATTTTTTGGTCAAATCTAGCAGCCCTAGGCCACAGAGCAGTCTAATTTGTATCTACGATCACATTGAGCGAGATAATCAATCCTGTCACTGCCAGAGCACTGACTAATTCAGCTCACCATTCATTTCAGCTGTTTATGTTCAAGAAACTCTCACATCCATGAACTCGACGACTCAAATCAGTCTGTGCCGCCGTTATCAGGCTGTGATGTCACCGACGCCTCATTGAAAGGAATTCTGGGAATCTTCCTGCACTGAGATGAGGATTCAGTGTCTGTTGTTTTACACTCTGTGGTTTTAATCAGAAACTGGATCCTCTCTCCTAATCAGCACATTGATTTCCCTCCTGCTAACACGGGTCAGACGGAGCAGATCTGCTTTCAGACGAGACCACAAATCAAGCCCCCGCCGCAGAACAGCGGAAAGCCCTTTGTGATCAGGCGCTCAGTAAGACAGGGAACTTGCTATTGCAGTCTAGCATTTGATTATAGCGGAAAGCTCTTTTTCAGTTTCTTTTTTTTGGGGGGGAATGTGCCCCTTGAACTGCAACTGCACGGAAACCAAAGTTCATCACGAAAGCAGATGTTCAAAGCGAGCTTGACCGTGATTTCTGAAGCGTGTTTTAGACTCTACAAGAATGGAAACATCATTTGTTTTCAGTAGAGTTAAACAGAGTTGTGCTCCATTCAGAATCAAAGAATTGGCTCCTTTTAATTCATAAGTGTGAATTTAAATAGAAATGGTTGAATGGAAATGACAGGAACAGGAATTAACACCAGTAATGCATTCTGGGAAAGTAAAAAAATAAAATAAAAATAAAATTATATAATTATGTAATAAAAACAATATAAACAGTGTGTATACAGTATTTCATAAAACACTTTTTTTTTTTTACATTTTTATTAAATTTCATTGTAAAAATTGAAAAATGTAAAAAAAATATACTTTTTACACACTATATAGATAGATAGATAGATAGATAGATAGATAGATAGATAGATAGATAGATAGATGGATAGATATGTATATATTCACACACAATATACAATTACATTTCTGGAAGAAAAGGAAATAAAAAGTTTTTTTTAAGCTTTAAATACCTTAATATTGTGTGTGTGTGTGTGTGTGTGTGTGTTGCCATTCAAATTCAGATGGCAATTCTGAATCTTATTAATACTTCAGTTAATCTGAATGGAGCAAACATTGGCATCTGGACAGACGTTTAACATTCTGAACAGTAAAACCCGGTTGCACACTTCATAAAGTGATGTTTTTTAACATGTTGTCAGGGTGAAAAGTGGCGTTCCGCTCAAATAGCCCTTCATCATTTGATTTCCGAGGAGTGTATATTTGGTCTGCTGTGCTGCTGGATTGAGCCGCCCTGTTTTTACACCCGTCCACTGGGTCTGCAGATAAACATCTCAGCCAGAGCAAATCTAACCCATGCTTTGGACCGTTCCTGCCTTTCAACGACTACAATTTACAGTTCTCTCAGAAATATAGAGCTGGCTTATCTGGACGGTGTGGACAGAGCGGACTGGAGATGAATGAAGTGCTGTGAAGAGAGAGCGACAGATCGACGTGGAGACAGGCGGAGAGATTCAGCATAACCCAGCGTGATAAACTGCTTAATTAAGCTGTCGTTGCAAAACAGCCATTGGAACCTGGGAATCTCCAGCTGTGAAAGAAATGATGAAGTAATTGCACAAGATGAACCAAATATAAAACACGTGACTTCCCAGCATGCACGGTCTCTATGCATGACCAAAGGCGCTCGCATGGTAGAAAAAACCCTGACGGAAGATCAGTTTTGAGAGTGTAGATTTAATCAGGTCAGGTTGTATACTGTAGTTTTTGCATGAAAGCATCAACTGTGTCCTTCTGTGTTCAGACAGAGCGACTGATTCAGTTCTGTCTGGATTGTTTCAAGCCCCAAAACCGTGACGGCCATCTGTGTCAAAACCCAAGCCAGTGAGTCTTTCAGTTGAAAAGAACAAAGACGACTGTTTTTCTTCCTTTTTTTCCAAAAGGAACTTTGAGATGAAGAATAAATATTGTTTCCCAGAGAGGCCGTGAGTCAGGTTTTGGTTGTTTGGGGGTCGAGGATGAGGGTGGTATTACAGCGAGACTGTATGCTTTCTGTCTTGGTTATTTCTATTGGCATTTTGTTTCTAATCCAGCAGGATTCGGGTTTGTTTCATGTGGATTTGGAGGTTCAGGAACCCAAGGATGGAAAAAATCTACTGGAGCAACACGGCAAAGAAAACAGCAACAATACGGTGGACTTCACCGCAAACACTCGGGCGGTATTTCTGGATTTATGCATTTATAGAGAAAAAAATACACAAATCCAATTTGGCTCCAGATCTGAAAACAATCTGCCACGAGGTACATCATGGGAAGGGTAGTAAGTAATGAATACTTCTGTTTAGTAAGGATGCTTTCAATTAATCGAAAGTGACAGTATAGACATGTATAATGTTCTTTTTGAGCTTTCTCTTAATCAAAGAATCCTGAAAAATTAAATGCATCATGGTTTGCACAAAAATACAATCAGAAATGTTTCTTGAGCAGCAAATCAGTAAATCATAATGATTTCTGAAGATCATGTGACTCTGAAGACTGGAGGAATGATGCTGAAAATACAGATTTGATCACAGAAATAAATTACATTTTGATAAGTATTCACATAGAAAACGCACATTTTAAATTATAACAATATTTCACAACATTACAGTTTTTACTCTATTTTTGATCATATTAATGCAGCCTTAGTGAGCAGAAGAGACCTTAAAATCATTCAAAAACAAAACATCTTTCTGACTCTAAACTTTTGTAATAATAAATTTGTATGTATCAGAGTTATCATCGTTAACTAAAACTAAAACCATAAAAAAAATTGAAATAAAATAATAATAACATTTCAGCTAATTGCCAAGGCATTTCTCATTTAGTTTATCTTGAATTAACTTTAAGTAGGCTTACTAAAATAACAAAGTAAATAAAAATAAAAACTAAACTACTAATTAAATTATGAACAAAAACTATAAAAATCTATCTGATATGAACCTGTTCAGATAAGGGACAATATCCGTCTAATGACAAAAAAAGAAAAATTACCGTTGCATCAATTTTCACTGCACTGTTCACCAGAAGTATTCATTGACCAATGAGATTTCAGCTTTTGAGTCATGTGTTCATACTCCAGACAGGTCATTACACTCTGTTTGTTACACTGTACTTACAGTGCACCTGCATTATTATCAATATACCACACATATTCCTGTATCAGTGAACTCTGTTTTATCAGATGTTTTTAAAAAACGTTCTTGTCTGTTTCTGCTTTTGTTTCGTATGACACCTGTGTTTAATTTCTAGGGTCTCTTTGGCTGCTGTGTAAATTCAAAGTGCTTCTGTGAGTTTTGCCTGGAAGCAGAGACATACATGTGTGTGTGTGTGTGTGTGTGTGTGTGTGTGTGTGTGTACAGAACTCAAAGGACTCCCGCTGTGTGTGTTGTGCTTTGACTGACGGAGGAGCTGAGCACAAATCATCTCTCTGCTATATCTCAACCTCTCGGTGCTGGAAAGATTGAAGTTATGTTCACAAGCCGTTTTACATTCCTCACGTAAGATTTCTGAGCGAAACAACACACTGAACAAGAATAAACGTCTTCATTTTACCCATCAGGACACAACCGAATAAAGGAAAGTGTCTCTGTATGACAGGATGGAAGTTTTTATTTTGATTTTGATGAAAATAAAAAACAGATTAATTATTTACATTAAGGTCACAAAGGCCAGTTCTGATTTAATGCTGGCTTTCATAAACTACACCAATAATCTCCATCTCTATCTAATCAGAATTTCCCTATTATGAATATTATGAATATTTAAAAAATAAATTGGATTCCACAACCATAAGATACATTCTGTGCGACTTTAGCTTGACATACTGTGAGAAATATTCGCTGTGGTTTTTTTTTATTTTATGGTAAACTGTCTGCACTGTTTCCTCATCTGTAAGTCATTATGCATAAACATCAGCTTAAGTTATGGATAAACACATGCATAAACAAAATACAGATGATGATTCAATGCATTTTCACTGTGTTATTAATATGAAATGCCCTGCAAAATCCATCTCAGCATCAGCTTTGAATTTTATTCACAGAGCTGTTTCTCCTTTACATCTGAACTTCAAATATTAAAATAAGTTTTGCTTGCATGCAATTAAAGTCATTATGAATTTACATCTACGTTCGGCAGATGCTTTTTATCTATTGCATTCAAGCTACACATTTGCATGTGACCAATTCACTTCACATGCTTTTCATGGGAAATGAACCCATGACCTCGGTGCTGCTAGCGTCACACTCAAGCCGTCCATCAAATGCAGAAATACAAATGTAAATGTGTACACATGTCAGGTTCGATCAGACAGAGAAATCAGTATTCACGTTTACATTTATGCATTTAGCAAACACGCTAACTGAATCATACAGTACTGTCATCTGACCATAGCGTCTCTGAAACACATAAACACCTAAAAACCACAGAGGCTTTATGAAATCATCCAAAAATGAAGTGAAAGCAGCAGCACAGAGATGTTTTAGTGTGATTAGGTTGGGATTTAGAAATCAGATCAGTGATGTTTCTTCTCTTCCTCCTTTATCTGTCTGTCATAAGCTGTCTATCCTCATCCGTCTCTCTGTGACATGCACCCACACCTCTCTTCTGTTTGCTCAGGTGGACAATACTGTGGTTTTGGAGTGAACCAGTACTGACCCTCGACTTCAGCACTCAGCACACACACACACACACACACACACACACACTTACACAGACATGTCCACCTACACAAACTCCCACAAATTACTAAACCTTTTTACTTGCAAGATAGTGTCACTTTATTTGGCTTTCAGTTTTAGTTTTATCTGTTAGCACTGAGGATATCCTCTATGTGCAGTGCTGGGTAAATAACTAATATACCTAACTAACTAATATATTTTATAACTAATATAAAATATATATTCCAATCCTTGTTATCAGCATTGTGCTATGCATTAAACATTACATTACAGCAGGAGTTTGGAGGGGAAAAAATAAAGAATTGGAGTGAATCAATAAATTATGAATTTACTGCCATTGTGTGAATAATATGCGTAATCCATAAAATAATAACAATAATTTAAAATGTAATATAATTGCTTTATTGAAATGTGATTGTGTAATGAAAATTACATGTAATCAGTTACTAACCATAGTAACTATAAAATGTTTATTTTTAATTAATTATTTCCAATTTATCATTTTAATGCACTAAATATATTTATGCTAGCTAAGTTAATACTGTATGTAATAATATCTGTGTCAGAAATTAATGGCACAAAAAAAAGGTGACAGAAATACGCCTGAAAATCAAAAATATGGCGGTAAAGATTTGTTAATTTCTCATTCTATAAAACATGAGCTGATACTGATTTAGTTTTATATGCAGCTTTACGTGCATTAAATTAAATATTTTCAGTTAGCTATTTGAATGCATTGATTACATCTAGATATTTTACAAAATTGCATGACATTCAGTGTATTTTGATATAGTTGGAAATGCCCCAGGAAATCAGCTCCAGGAGTCAAACATGGGCTTGTATTTAAGAAGCTCAACTCTGACACTGGTATGTATGTCTGGAAGGGGAGCCGAACACCTGCAGGGTCTCCTGCCATCATTACCCAGACTCCCCCTCTCAAGCAGTGACACGGCAGACCCTTGCTGCACATCCAGCCTGGAACAGGATATGACATCGGACAGAGAGCTGGACTCACCACACATGGAAGTCATCAGGACTCAAGAGCGCTTGTGTGATGGTGGTACAAAAAAACTCTCTCTCTTTCTCTCTCACTCTCTCTCTCTCTCTCTCTGTTATAAGATCTTCAGGAAGTAACAAAAAATAAAAAACATACATTATGCTACAAAGTCGAAGACACTAACTAAAACTACACTGAACAAAGTTATAAACACAACACTTTTGTTTTTGCCCCCATTTTTAATGAGCTGAACACAAAGATCTAAGACTTTTTCTATGTACACAAAAGGCCTATTTCTCTCAAATATTGTTCACAAATCTGTCTAAATCTGTGTTCGTGAGCACTTCTCTTTTGTTGAGATAATCCATCCACCTCACAGGTGTGGCATATCAAGATGCTTATTAGACTGCATGATTATTACACAGGTGTAACTTCAGCTGGCCACAATAAAAGGCCACTCTAAAATGTGCAGTTTTATCACACCGCACAATGCCACAGATGTCACAAGTTTTGATGGAGTGTTATTTGCATGCTGACTGCAGGAACGTCCACCAGAGCTGTTGCCCGTGAATTAAATGTTCATTTCTCTACCATAAGTCATCTCCAAAGGCGTTTCAGAGAATTTGGCAGTACATCCAACTGGCCTCACAACCGCAAACCGCTGGTAACCACACTAGCCCAGGACCTCCACATCCAGCATGTTCACCTCCAAGATCGTCTGAGACCAGCAACACAGACAGCTGCTGCAACTGTCAGAAACCATCTCAGGGAAGCTCATCTGCATGCTCGTCGTCCTCATTGGGATCTCGACCTGACTGCAGTTCATCATCGTAATCGACTTGAGTGGGCAAATGCTCACATTCGATGGCACTTTGGAGAGATGTTCTCTGCACGGATGAATCACAGTTTTAACTGTAGGGCCGATGGCAGACAGCATGTATGGCGTCGTGTGGGAGAGCGGTTTGATGATGTCAACGTTGAGGATTGAGTGGCACATGGTGGCGGTGGGGTTATGGTATTGGCAGGCATATGTTATGGACAACGAACACAGTTTCATTTTATTGATGGCATTTGATGGCTTGACGAGATCCTGAGGCCCATTGTTGTGCCATTCATCCACGACCAGCACCTCATGTTGCAGCATGATAATGCACTGCCCTGTGTTGCAAGGATCTGTGCACAATTCCTGGAAGCTGAAATAATCATGCTGACTAATCAGCATCTTGATATGTCACACCTGTGAGGTGGATGGATTATGTCTGCAAAGTAGAAGTGCTCACGAACACAGGTTTAGACAGATTTGTAAACAATATTTGAGAGAAATAGGCCTTTTGTGTACATAGAAAAAGTCCTAGATCTTTGAGTTCATCTCATGAAAAATGGGGGCAAAAACAAGAGTGTTGCGTTTATAACTTTGATCAGTGTGTGTATATATATATATATATAGAGAGAGAGAGAGAGAGAGAGAGAGAGAAAATGTACAGTATGTATTGTATGTGTATGTGTATATTTATATATACTGTATATGTATATATGTATGTATACATATAAAACATTTTATTTCTGCTAGTTATCAAGTTCGCATTTCTCATTCAATCTTCTCAACTTCTTAATTTAGTTCAACTTGATGTACAAAGAAGACTAAAATCGAAATAAAATTAGTAACGACAGTATACAGACATATAAACAAACAACAAGAAACATTACAAGAAAACATAAGTTCTTAAAAGTCCTTGAAGTCTTAAAACTTAAACAAGTTGCATATTTGAACTTCCAGTCCCATCGAATCGAAGTCAATGTTTTTTTTTAATGGATTTTTGGTTAAATGTCTGAAATATGGTTTTGAATCTCTCACTTGTCTTGACAAAGTTGGTTGCTAACAAATCACTGGATTTATAATTCAGCTCAAACTATTCAGACTCAAACTTTCAATTTACTCTACTTAATTCAGTTTAACTCAAACGTGTAGATTTGAAAGAAAGATTAGTAGTAGTGAAGCTAAAGTCATGCATCTGAAAACTAACCCTTGCTTTTACTTTTACAAACATGTAAGAATCACAAACTTTTGTGGGTCACAGAGCTTATTCTCTGTAATAATCCAAAAGCCAGTGGAATCCAAATAGCTGTTTTTTTATTTAGTTTTTTTGTCGAAGGAAACAGTATGATGGAAACAGGTTTAAAGGCTGGTCTACAAAAACACCACTCTAAGGAACTGGTTTTCCAGCATGCTATCTTAGACTGGTGTACGTTGTTTTTATTACTCGAGTCCATCCTTCTCAATTGCAATAGGCCTTTGTTAGCATAGCATAAGGTTTGTTTTCCTCTCATATTCAAAGCCATTAATCAAACATGGCAGTGAATCTCCTCAGAGGTTTGGGTTTGGGCAGTGTTCGTTTCTTTGAGCAGTAATCGCTGTACTGCACTGTCTTCTGCTCTTTGAATTAAAAAAGGAAAGAATGCTAAGGTTTAGCTACATCGCGTGTGTAGCGTGACCTGTCATGCTGTGTTTATCTTAGCTGTTTCCTCTTTGCTGCCTGAATGGGGAGCCAATTAAACAGCGCGGTTGGGTTTGATTGTGTCACGATTCATTAGGCAGAATTAGCATCTGTGGAGGTTAGCGAGACGACTCTTTTGTCGTTGTTTATTTTGTTCTGTCTCCTTCACTGGTTCGTTCATTAACCGCCATTCAGCTGAATCACTGCGATGGGCAGATATTTGGCAAGGAAAAGTATGAATTTAGTTAAGCAAACAGCAACTAGGGTGATATGCATCGATCAGATGAGTAAAGATATGATACATCAACGCAATGCACAAAATATTTAAGATTTCGAAACTCCTCTTAAGCACATCTGCATGCAATGTCCTAAAGGAAAACCTTTAGAAAGAAATGCTTGTTTGACTGTTAAAACATGTCAAGTTGTCAACAAATATTCAATAAGTTTATTTTTCTTTATTTTCAAAACCTCAAGTACTTAATTTGTTGTGTACGTCCTAACAGAGACAATGTTACATCACTGCATTGTCATCTCATTACAACTGTTTTTACAATTTCTCTTTTTAAACTTGTGTACGCTTTTAATCACTTAAAATCTTAATACTTAATGCAAAAATATATTTAACTGAGCTTCGCTGTTTATGTGATATTTAGCATAATATTTAAAATGACTTTTGACTTACTTTGAAAAAAACTGTAAATGTAACAATATTATGCTGTAAAATTACATTAAATGTCACATTGATTTATTACAGTTTTTTCACTATACTTGAGTGAGAAAACTTACTGTTTACCAATTACTAGTGGCATTTTTATAGTCTTTTACCCTTAAAATTATGTTTATTTTAAGTGCTGACTGGTTTTGCATGGGTAAGTCCAAGTGGCATTTTCTGAAGGAAATGCAAGATTTAATATTTTATAATTAAACATGGCTGTTTGAGGGTTTTTGTTGAGCAGCAAAACACACTTGTATTTGTCTTCAGATGAAGTTGGTCGTGCTAGTCCAGCCTTGAATGACACTTCAGATGCCATACAGTGGAAAGATCAACACCTTCACTGAAGAACATTACGTAAATAAACATCTCTGAGAGAGAAAAACATTAGTTCATCCTATTTCAATATGACAAATAATCTAACATGGCACTTTTGAGCTGCGTTGAAGTTCAGAGCAGTGGAGCGTGGCTGCTTTTTCTCTTTCTCTGTAGGTATGTGCTCATGCGGTGTGTGTGAATGTGTTTGGCGTGTATAGTTACATGCATGTGTGTGTGTGTGTGTGTATTAGCGTGTGTCCGGAGCAGCGTGCCCGCGGGTCACTCCAGAGATGAAACAGATAAGGTAATTGGCCCTAATGAAATCCAGACCTAGTCCAAACCTGTTCGGTTTCTCTCTCTCTTTTACTTTGTTTTAATTCAAACCCATTTATTCATTTCTTCTTGTCTTTCTCCCTCTCACGTTCATGTACGTCTGTTTGAAGTTTGTTCGACTTCAGCCTGCTGGGCCCATTGCCATGGAGAGTCTAATTATCGCCCGTTTGCTGTCGTGGAGTTTACGGCACAGGAAAACAGTCATTACGCATTCGATCCATTTTCTTTTTTTAATGTGGTGGGAAGGTTGAAAGGTCGCCAAAAGGAGGTGCAGAAAAATGTCTGAAACTCACAAGCCGGGATGGGAACCTCACTGAATATCATGATTAATGAAAGGTGATGTGTGTCGTGTTTTTCTAAGTTAAAATACCTTCCTATCTCAGCGTATATATATGCAGAGATAAAAGTTATACATTCATTGGTTGAAACACTGTGGTGTTTTTTTTGTGCTTAGTTGGTCTGAGCCCAGCATAGCAACAGTGGCTTAACCAATGGTGTGAGTTTGGAGGACGGACTGTTTGTTTGAACAACCAATGAAAGATATTAAGGAAACCTATTTGAAAACAATCATTTTTGCATTTCAATTTTTTACCGTGTGGGAGTAATGCTGCAGAAATAACACACTGCATCTTTAATGATTCAGTTATCTGCAGCTGATTTTATGTTAGTTAGTATTTTTGAACGATTCACTTAAAAGTAATAGTTTTTAAGAGTCACACTACATTTGTCCAAAGCGACTTACTGTGCATTCAGGATATGCATTTATTTTATTTTTTTTACAAGTATGTGTGACTTCTTGCACTGCTAATGCAATGCTCTACCACTGAGCCACAGGAACTCAGCCACACTATTAAAAAAGAAAAATCTATTTAATTCACTGTATGTCAGTATGTGACAGAAATTTACCATAAAAAATATAGCATATAACATATTTTTTTAGGGTTTACAGATTGAACTTCATAGTAAAAAAAAAAAACCTTTTTTGTTTTTTACTGATTTAACAGTAAAATACCAACTTTACAATACAACCTACTTAAGTATTATTTTAATTTTAAGTACATCACATGTCAAAATCATGGTAGTGCATGCCTCTAAAATAATGCAATAAATGTAACTTTCCAACATTCTTCAAAATATCTCATTTTGTGTTCAAGAGAAGTTTGAAAGAGAAAGATCTGTTTTGATAATCATTATTAAATAGTAATTTTTGGGTGAACTATGCCTTTAATGCAACTGAAAGCTTTGGTTTGCCTTCATCTGCATTTTAACATTCACAAAGAATTTCATAAGGCAGTGTTGGGAGGACAGCAGAGAAAAGAAGGCGGAAACAATTATTTTTTTCATTAACCATAGTTGGACATTCAGTTAAATATGTCAAAACAGGACGTAATTACGGGTTTTAATGAAGACAAGGTCAACAAGACTTGAAACTCGATGTCATGAAGCCAAGAGCTTGCCATTGTGTTGTCTGCACGTTGCTATGATCATTTGAGTGGTTGCTAGGTGGTTATTTAATCACTGCAGCGCAAATGGCATTGGATGAGTTACACAAACATAGTTTAATGCTCTGGATTAAAGCTTGAAATCTTAACCCTAAGTATGAGCAATAGTAAGAGTGATGCCTGACTGAGCAAACACCACTAAAAACTAATTTTACATGCAAACAGATCCCCGGGAAGAAGGAGGAACGGAGACCTAATGAGGAAGGATTTACAATGCCCCGCTGAGACATAAAAACCCAGTTTGGGCTTTTAAAACCTCTTATCTGTCCACAACTTTTAACTTGAGCTTCACACTTCGGTGTAGTCCTGTCGGGCCCCCGTGGAGGAGCTGAGGGTGCGAGAGGCTCTTTTACCCCTGCAGGGGGGTGATGAAGTTCTGGAGCGGCGCTTGTTGTTGGTTGAGACGGCATGGGGCGATGGACCATCTGTTTCAGGTTCTCTGTCTTTACTTTTCTCGTTCCCTCTGGAGTAAATGGTGCATGCAGAGCAGCAGGAGGTACCTGCTCCTGACCTCCAAAATCCAGCACCCTCAACTAGGAGATCTGCTTTTAAATCACATAAAATCAGCAATTCATGTCATGTTATTTGAAAATGTGAACTGGATTGCAAAGTTTGCGTTCATAAGCTGAATCTTTGAGATTGAGATTGAAATGAAAGTATGTAAACATACCCAATGAACACTATTTAGAATATGCATACATAAATTAAGCTCATTATAGAAACAAACACTATTTCTGGACAATTACAATTTTAAATGCATTGTTCATCCAAAACTGAACTTTTTTATTCTCCCTTATTTTCATTGAAACCAGACTTACTTTCTTCTACTAAACACAATGGATAATATTTTTTAAAGATGTCTAAGTGTTTTTTTTCCCTTTTTTTTCTTTTTTTGTCTCCATACAATTAAAATAAAGCATTTCCCCAAAGCTTAACCCTATAAGAAGATTGTAGAGAACATTGGTGCCAATGGTTTTACTGTAAATTATCATAATATTAATGCTTAAAGATGGTCAAAATGATAAAAACCTATTAACTGGTTAACTTTTCCTTACTATATATGGTGGAAAAACTATAAAATGGATATTTCATGTAAATTTACAATAATAATAAAAAAAGAACAAGTCAAAACAGATAAATTGACATTTCTAGAGCAACAGCTCACATTTGATTATAGTTAAACATTAAAAAAAATCTTATTGTTTCTTATCTGTAATGTACGTTAGGGTTTTATGCTACATTTTAAATTATAACATTGCAAATGTTCAATCTGTACAACTTCAAATTTTGGTCACGATCATGAGGATTTTGGGAAACACAGCCCAAACAGTTTTGTGAACAATGAATTGTTTACGAATTAGACACCGTCTCATAGGAAAATGTTCCTCTAGTGATACTGAACTCTCATTTGAGAAGAGCAACTAAACCAAATCAGAGAGTTTGCAAATAAAGCTTCATGAATCTGGATCTAAGAGATCAGGTTTTAATTGACCCATAAATGAGGGATAATAAAAGTAGATCACTCACGTCTCAGGAATGTTTTTGAAACCAAGCATGGGAACAGGCACTAGTGAGAGAACCTGCATTAAACCAAAACAAACATCGAATAATTCCACTTCCTTCCCTTCTGAATGCAGAATGTGGAGTTGAATCCTTTCTTGTGGGTGGACTGCACGCAAGCATTCACATCTCCAAACTTCATTGATGGTTTTGACATTTCAAAATGTGTACACGACATTTTCTCGTAAAGGATAAAAAAACAAGCTCACTCATTCGGAAAGATTTTTCTGTACGATTTTTCGAACACAGAGCAATTTTCTTGTTTCCTCTAAAGTGTTCCGAGGAACAGACAGGATGTGAAACTGTTTGAATCACTCTCACAGTGAGTCGAGCAGTAACGCAATACACACTTAACATGCCACAGCAGTGACTCAGCATGAGCTGCTGTGCTTTTAACTGTCTACACAGGCAGCATCACTACTGACATGGATCCTCATAAGTGTGCATCAAACAGCTTGTTTAAAGACCTCACAGTTTACTGAATAAACATATTACTGAAAATGGTTTGTAGAGCCACTTGGCAACATATTGACATTACATTGTCAAGTGCAATGAGACATTTCATAATATATATATATATTTTTTAATAATATCTTCATTTAATATTATATATATATATATATATATATATATATATATATATATATATATATATATATATATATATATATATATAATGTGCATGCATGCATATTGCTAACCGATTTTTGTTTACTGTTTAAAAACTGTTTAAAGAAGTCAAATGGGTTGCAAACAGATTTTCATGTTGATCTTAAATTCAAAATCTAAGACCTTTGTGCATGTATGTATGTATTTGTGCATGCATGCACATCTAGGCAGTGATTTTGGATATATATACACACATTACAAATATATATTTCAAATCCGCAGCCCATGCATGTATGCTTTGTTTTGAGCCTTGACACAGTGCATGTACCCTGAGCAAACTGGCTGACACACTGAAAAGAAGCACGAATCGTGCGCTCATTATGAACTTTACACACGTGTGTATCTGTTTAGCATTTGTGTCAAGGTGACACCAGTCAACGAGGCTTAATGAAGCCTTGAAGCTCTGCCCTGGAGGGGGGCAGCACAATGTTTGGGGGTGTCACTGAAGGCTAATTACCCCCCAGGGGGATGCTGGACTGCATTTACCCCCCACAGATCCCCTCCGGGAGAGCTTGACAAAGATGCATTAAGCAGATCTTTAAAAAAAAGAAAAAAGCCTCTCTGAAATTTTAACCTCCCCTGACGCCGTGCAGCGCAGGACTCGCTGCTTTAGCTTGTCAGAATTTAATACACATAGTAAAGTACATCTCATGCAGCATTTCCAACAATGAGCTGATTCAGAAGAAATGCACTTTCTATCTCAATGCACATCACATCATTATTTTTTCATCAATGTAGAAAGTGCCACAGATGCTGTGAAGGAAAAAGAATAATGTTGTGATGTGATAATACTACGAAATTAATTGTTTTTGGTGGTTTACTGCTTCTAGCTGGCTACCTGGCTGCTTTCCACTGGTCAGACCCAGTCAAAACCATAATTTACCAAAAAAACAAAAAAAAAGAAAGATATTATGACATTAAAACATTATGAAATGGTTTACGGTCTGTGATGCAGCTGCCAATTCATCTTCCAACAAACGTTTGTCTGTGAAGTCTACATAACTGTGTCTCATTAGAAAACAAATGCCCGAACAAAACAAGCCCTCTCCGCCTAAATCATCAAGGAAAGTTTTATTTCTCGTGTTATGATCCATCTTTCTTGTTGTATGCTGGAATTAAAGGCTTAATTATTAAGTTTCACTCAACTAAATTGCATTTTAATCTCACTTAAACCAGCAACCATCATTGGCTGGTTTAAGCTTGTGTTTTCTACAAGGACGTTTAATTTTTGTAACTTTTTATTTATAAGAGAGAAGAAAAATCTGGGAAAGTGTGACTGAGAACTTGACTGATGTGCTGAAACATGCACAATACTTTAACCGCTAAGCCACCACTCCAACAGTCTCTCACTTTTCTCCGTTTTGGATCAATCACCAGCTTGTCCAACGCTTCAAGTCTGTCTTCACCGCTGGCTTGACGTGTTAAACATCCAGATCATACCACAATTATGCTAATTCATGCTGAATCTGTGAACACAAAACCAAACCGTGGACCTGGAGAACAATGTGCAGTGTTTGTCAACCAAGAACAAAACGCCCAGCGCTGTGCGTCTGATCCAGAGCATCAGATTTTCCTGGCGAGGGGCGTGAAAACGCTTCAACGGAAATGCCGAGGGCTAGCTTCAGGGTCCAGTCTAATTAAAATATTTCACTTTGCAAAGTTTCCAGTGGATAGATTTGACCTGGTGTGTATTCCAGCTATTCAGGGGAATAAAGCAGGGCAAATGCAACGCTCATAACTTTCTGTTCCAAGCAGGGATCTGATCCAGAAGAGAAACAGAGGAAGTCTGAGGGGAGTTGGCTTCATACATCTTACTGAAACAGGTCAGCAAGCGACTCCTTTATGTTCTCTTGTTCCTAAAACATCCTTCATTTCAGTCATGATGTAGGGATGTTACTGCACTTTTTTTTTCCCAGTGGTTGGTTTTATTGAATGTAGTATTTAGGTCACATTAAACATTTATATTCATGCATTTAGAAAACACTTTTATCCAATCAACCTACATAGCATTAATGTAGCAAGGTAGAGTGTACTTTTCTTCATCATCTTCATAATTTATTTCTACTACATTTCAAAAGTCTTTAATATAAGATACTTAGCTAGTAGTTTTACCTAGATTTTTGTTGTTAAAAAATATTTAATTTTATATATATACTGCATATGAAATATGAAACGTGAAGTATGAAGAAAACTCTTTTAATCAGAATTGTAAGTGTGCATCACGTCCATATTCTCAAGCTGTTATTTTGCCAAATAATGCACTGTATATTTAGTGTACATAAGAAATCGAATGAACCTTAAAAGGGAAATGGAGTTGATCCTTTTATTCCAAGGATGTTTAAAATGTCCAAATATAATTTCCACAACAGAACACTAATACATTTTTTAATGATATTTCAAGAAGAAAGTTACAAGAATTTGTCTGTGATGTGTGTATATTCACTGCTGGATTTTCTTAGTATGCAAATAAATCAAACAAGAGCATCTTAAATGTGTTTTTAATGTTCAGTTTAATGTCCCAAAGCATGCACAGTAGAAGAAACCCCTCTCCATCACTGAAATCTATTGGACAGCAACAGGATGATTTAAATCAGAGCTTTCTCTTTACTTTGCATTGTGTTTACCCTCTTCAGACAGACCGAAACGTATTTTGGGGGCAACCAGCAAACACAAATAAATATCAGACAACAGCTCTTTTATCCTGCATGAGAGCGTGTGATGTCTTTGTGTACTGCGTTCTGATTGGCTGTTTATTTCTCAGAAACCACAGGTAGATGTGGGTCGTGTCGCTCTGGCACGTGACACAGAGGGCATTACAGCTGCCTGGGTGGTACATATACACAATAACCTCACTATAACATCGCCAGAAACACATCCACGGGACCTGAGGACCAGGACAAACCGGTCGTGACCAGACACTGGCGTAATGCACTTTTGTGAGGCTTTACATCAAGTTATTCTTTATTTACAGACACACCCAGAGTGATTTACACAACTTTTTTTTTTTTTTTACTTGCACAATCACTGCATTGGGTTTGAACCTACTACCTTTTGATTTACTAACCAGAAATGCTCATTTTTCACTTGCAACATAAAGTTGGTTTCAATCGGCAAGCTTATTCTGTCAAGAACTGCCACTGAGTTGACTGACATGTAAAGAAACCAACTTTTTTCGTTTTGTTTAACGTGCCATTTAGGGGCGGTTTTATACCACATTAAGAAACCAGCGTTGGATAAACTGAATTAAATATGCCGACCCACAAAAACAACATCCTGCCAAAACTTGCTCAAGTTATGAAAAATATCTTGCATTGCTGTTATTGTGTGGGACGAAATCGGTGCACAGCCATGTTTGTGCATTTTTAAGGTTTCCACAAAGGGATTCTTATTTATATAAGACTTTATAACAGAGAGTCTTGATTCTTTATTCACAGATGTTATTATAATTTTTTGACTAAAGGCACAATTGCTGCTTTTGGGGTTTGACCCTACAACCTTTTGGGTTACTAACCATAATCCTTATTTATTTATTTTAACTTGCAACATAAAGTTGGGTTCAGTTTGCAGCTTATTAACAGCCACTATGTTGTATGCATGTAAAGAAATGCATATCTACTTCTCATTGGTTTTACATGTTGTTTAGGTGCGGGTTTATCTGAAAATATATTATACCAAAGTAAAACTCAAATATGCATACCACAAAACAGCATGCGGCCAAATCTTTCATATTGCTCAAGTTTTGAAAATGTCTTGCATTCCTTTTTTTGTGTGGGATGACTTTTAACACCAATAAAATGTCTTGGTTGGTCATGTCTGTGCATTTTTAAGATTTCAACACTGGGTTTCTTATTTAGGAGGCTTGTTTGCATCAAAACAATCAATGGTCAAAGAGAAAAAGATGTCTCTGAAATGTGGTGGTAATGTTAATGTTTTGCATCTTACTAGAAAACTAAGCCACATTTTAATTGCAGAACTTTGTATATATCAGACAGGGCTTTTATTAATGCAACGCATGCAAAGAAAGTGACCATGCTGTGCATAATATACTGCAGACAGCAAGCACAATCTGGTATTGCTGTGCTGAATGATCTGCAGTTCTCCGTCTGCACTGAATATGAAAGAAATGTAGCGTGATGAATCTCTGAACACAAGATCTGGCTGCTCATAATCATTTAAATATGATCAGAATCTCCTCTGTGTAGGATCGGAGCGTAAGAGCTGAATCCATGTGTTTCCGCTCTCAGAGCAGAACCCAGTAAATCAGAGATGAAAAGGCCTTCGCTCAAATCAAATCGAATATTAATCTAGTCCTCCAGGGATGGACACGCTCTGTTGAGCTGAGCAGTGTGAGGCATCATTGTGTGCTAGAAGTTTCCATCGAGCCAGAGTTAAAGCAGCATGTCGTGGACAGTCTCAGATCAACAACCGTGTTACCAAACAGTCCAAGAATACACCACTACAGCTGACCTTTGACCTCACTGCACCATCAAAGAGTCGTCAAAAGTCAATATTGTGTTTTAAACCCTCTTGTTCTGTCAAGTCTGACTTTATTGTGTGGACGCCAGAGGCATAGAATATTATTATGATGATGCTAAAATGTTGATTATAAGATTAGGAAAACTACAAACTAATAATGTAATGGTTGAATTAAAAGAATAATAATATCTGTGCTCACTTCAAGATTAAAATAAGACATTTTAATTTCACTTCAGAATGATCTCAGGAATGGTTTGCTCTTTCCTACAAAAAACACCTGTTTATTTATTTATTTATTTTTTTATAGAATTAACTAATCTTACGATTTTTCTCAATTGTTATGCATAACAAAAGCATGCAGATATCTGAATTTCTGATGAACGGTTTTTTTTTTTTCAGATTAATTCCATAAAAAATATGAAATGGAAAATTTGCCTTTGGTTTAAATTTAAGATATTTATTAGATGACAGCTGTTAAAGTGTAATTTTTTCCATTTCTAAACGTGACAAAATAACAGAAATGAACGCATTTTTACAGTTTTCTTCTGACTTTTTGACATAATTTCAGTGCAATTTTGTTTGATATGCATTTTTATTATATAACTGTCACTGTTCTTTTTTTTATTTTTTTTTGCATAGTTTTCTACCTACAGTTTGAAGCCATGCTGATGCATTAATCTCTTGAAAGGCTTTTAGATGTTAAATCAATGTCAAAGCCATCGGGTCACACACATAAAGCAGCAGCTGTGCAGGCGCGCGCTGTGTATCTCACCCGGATCAGGAATCTCATGCAGTCAGTTCCACAGAAGCGCGAGCTGCTTCCCCGCTTCAGACTCGAGATTAACACAGCACGATCATGCTCGTTTGAAGATGGCGAATTGATTCAGCTCGGTGAATCTTTACGGCCCTGCAGGTCAGAACTGATGCTTTTACCTCGACATTCGTCAGATCGTTTAACTGGATACACCCCTGCTTTAACACTACATTGACGATCATGCAGAAGGCCTAAATAAACTGCAGTCATAATGCATGCTTGATTTTGCAGTGAAGGTATTTTATTTGTTTTCTGTGCATGCATAAAAAACAGGAACATTGTATTCGAAATAATTATAATTATTTATTTGAGTGAAAAGTTGGCAAAACACAAAATCGCAGTATATCCATGTTCAGCCCGACAACTTGAGACACACCGAGTTCAAACCGAGTCCAAATGATGCAAAGTTTTACAGAAATAATTACCACAAGTATTTCCTGATGAAATCCCTGAAATGCTCCAACAGAAATCCCGAATCCTTGCATTTTACTCGTCCATTTTGCATTTGAAAACACACAAAGCCAGGTTTATCATCCCATCATCATCCCATCGAGTCGAACCTCTTTATATATTTGTGTCAGACTGTGTGCAGTGAAGGCGGGTCTGTGCAACTCAGCATCTGCTCTATTCACGTGACGTTAAGAAAAATATGAACAACATCTGGTAGAAATAAGTTTGATTCAGGTGCCTGAGCTCTCGCTTTTGCTCTCTCTCTCTCTCCCTCGCCAAGTCCCCAAACTCCTGGATCCAGGCGCTGTTTGAAAACCGATGCAAACGTTTGGAGAGATCCGTGACGGCTTCTGGAGCTCGTAAAACTAGACTCCTACACTGCACAAACTATTGCATGTATTATTAGCATATACCAAAACCTCCCGTTTCATCGTTTTTCATTTTAAAATGCATTTTAATTAGCCTATTCTTAATTATTCCTTTAATTTATAGATTCAGTACAAGAGTCTTGATTGTAAAATGTTGGTTTTGACCCGCTCCACCTTTCCGTGACCTTCCTGACCCCTCGGTTTTATAGACATCTGGGAATTCCATGTATGTTTGGAGCCCGTCAAATAATTCCTCACAACATCCTAAACGCTTTTGCAGAGCTCCTGTCATATGCTCTCCTTTTGGGTTAAAATACCCGCGCAAAGCGACACAAATGTCTTCATAAGTTTTTTTTTAATGTTATTCTTTTCCTGGCGTGTTAGAAAAAGCATGCAAACATCATTTCTGTGTAACCCATTTTGTCCATTAGACCCATTTTTTATTTTTACTTTTGCATTTATTTAATTTAGCTTTTTTTAAGCATTACTGCCCTTTTTTTATAACAAATAACAAGATAAGAATCAGTTCTGATTCATTTTAATTTTCTAAATGCTTATGTGTAAATAGTTTCAAATGCTTTCCTTTCCTTACTTTCCATACCAGCATCTTAATTAGAAAAACAAACTGCAATATTTAAATGAGCTGAGTAGTCCTCTATCTATGTGCCGATGAGAGTCTTTCCTTCTAGAACTAATCTTTTAAAAATACATTTAATAAAAAACGGCAAATCAGCATTTTTTTTTTAAATCACATCGAATAATTATTGAAGTCGTTTATGTGCAAAAGCTTATTTTCGTTTGTAGCCTGCATGCTTATCAAATCCATAATGCATAAAACTGCAATAACAACATGCTAAAATAAGTACGTTTCAAACCATGTTTTATTGCAGAAAATATACACATATTTACATCGTATTTAAAATAGGAAATGCATAGACACCAGATCTATTCTGCATTCTGACAATCAGTAATAAATAAATAAATGTATTTTTATTAGGACCAGTCAAAGATAGTGTTATGAGCCGAGTTTCTTCCATATTTCCTTCATTCGTTGAGTAATAAATATGACGCAGTTGCTGTCAGAAGCTCTGTTGGTCTTCAGAAAGAAGCACATGTTTTCCACATCCACCGTCACAACAGCACAGATCTGATTGTAATTCCTGCACAACTGTAAGTGCTGCAACGACGTCATGACGCTCCAGAACCTTCCCTTTATAATCCTTATGCTCGCTCTTCCAGTGAGTTCAGCTCCTCTGAATATCTGAAGAAACAAAGATGAAAGAGTTGAAAAATCCACAATGCAATATAGTTATAATAATAACATGCACTTAACTGAACTCTTTTTTTTTTTTCTTTTCTTTTTTGTATAGGCCTACGAATAAATAACGTTTGCAAAAAGCCCCGAAACTTTGGTTGCATGAACAAGGAAGAAATTATTAATTCTAAATGATTAACTATGTTAAATGCAAAAGTATCCTTATTATAGAACCATGCTTTGAAAAGACAAAATGCACAAAGATTAGTTTAGTCATAAAATGCTCTTGAGGAACATACAGCAGGTAAAAGTTTGGACACATCTTGAGATTTCAGCTCACTGAAATTCTCATCACTGTCAACTCAAATTCTATTTCTAAATAAATATACAGGGGTGAATTCGGGTCACTTTTTACCATTATACTGAATTAACCCTATAATTTTTGTCTACGTGAAACATTTAACACGAGCTTTTAGGTCTTAAAATTTTCAAACGAATGTGTCCAGACTTGTGACTGCCAGACTGTGAACACTTGTGAAGGAGAGACTTGTGAAGTTTTGCATCGCGTACCGTGCTGCACCGACAGCGCGCGTCAGTGCGTCAGTGGGATGTTGACATGGACCACGCGCCCTCCATTCTCCAGACGGAAAACGCGTAACTGAGTCTCTCGTGCGCCACGTAACTGCAGCTGGACATTTTGGAGTCCAGCTCGTCGCTCTGCAGCACCTGGTACAGGAAATCAATGTACCGAGACGCGAGCTTGAGCGTCTGGATTTTGCTGAGCTTGTCCGAGGGTAACGTGGGGATGATTTTGCGCAGCGACGCGAACGCCTCGTTTAGAGACTGAGTCCTCTGACGCTCACGCACGTTCGCCATGACGCGCTGCGTCTGCAGGTCCTCCAGAGACTGAGGGCTGCCGCTAACGCTGCCGCTTACGCTGTTGCTGCACTTCTTGCTCCGCTTCCCAGGCGTTGGGCTCTCCGCGTCCCCGACGCTCTTCCTGCTCTGGCGTCTTTTCCTGCTGCTGCGCTTCTGCTGTCTCCTGTCTGGCTCCTCCTCGCTGTTCCCCAGGCTGTCCACTGGAGACTCCGGGGAGCTGGGCTCCTCTTGCATCGGCTCTTCTTCAAACATCACCTCTGATGTTTGGAGAACGTAAGTGATATAGTTTCCTTCTGTCCGGCGGAACGGGGTCCCTTGCTCCTTTTGTGCGTCACGGAGGTGTTTCTCAAACTTGAAGGGAAGTTTGGAGTCTCTTATAGTCTGGAACGCGCAAACTTTTTGGGGTGGCCTGCGATTGGACGAGAAGCGCGGGTGACGCAAGAGGGGGGAGGCGGGAGAGGAGCGCGATCCAAAAGGTTTGCGTTATACAAGAAAGCGTTCTTTAACGCGTTTAAACGAAACACAGCGTACGCGCCAATGACACATTCGTTCTGAAACCAATGTTGATGTTTATGGAATTCAAAAACGGAATAGAATACAATCTATTTTTGCATTTTAATATATTGCCAAACATATTAAAAATGATTTAAAACATCCATCATGTCAAAACAGTGAACGTATCAGTGTGCTCCAACCAAAATACTAAAAATAACTTTCAATACTGAAACGTACGATGACAAATTTATTGTAGACTGGTGATTGATTTTGATGCATGAGCTGATGAACTGATGAAATATTTAACTTAATATTCATGATGTGCAATACAAAATAGAAGTAAACTAGAATATAACATGTTTGATTGAATGCATTTCTTAAAAAAAACACGCTCAAAATACTCAAAACATAGTCAAAACCATCAAGTAATATCATAAAATACTGAAACGTTCAGCACTTAATCTTTAGCTATTTTGCCAGCCCATTAGAGTGATTAATATGTAATCATTAAAAAGCTGGACAGATTTCAGTGTGGTTTCTGGAATGAGCAGAGAGACTTTGATTTGCGATCTGGAAATGTTGGACCAAAAATGCTCTTAAAAAGTTTAAAGTGAAGGTTTTCTTTGGTCTGTAGCGATGCTTTACGTTTAAAGCATTAATCATGCCGTTAATGTATTAATATAATTTACTAGCAATCTGCGCGCTGGCAGTTGTGAAGAACTGTCATTGGTCTCCGCCAGCGGGCTGAAATCCACTTCAAGTCACTGTAAAAAAGAAAAGAGCGAATCTGGGTTGGCTAAGTAGACCTCATTGTTTATTTGAACGTGTTCTGAAATGCATGTCTGTGTTAGTGTTATTGCAGAGTCAGGTTTCCTTCTGCAGCGTTTTCATACGCAGCGGGTCGCCGAGCGCAGACGACGCGCAAACTGTGTGGCCGCTGCAGTCCAACACAAACACCCGAAGCGTCTCCTTTGTCTGCACAAACTGACATTTCTGTAAATGTTATATAACACAGCAGCATTATACATTCAAATTCAAACCACTAAGAGGCTTCCAATGTCGCAAGACCGCGGGAACGCACCCTTTTGAGTAAGAATCCGAGGTTTAAAGATTCCGCAAGGGGGCGCACTGACGAAGCTTATCCAAGCGTGCCATCGTGCGTGAAAGCGCAGCACACATCTGTGGTGACGTGACTTCAAGATTCACCCGAAACACCCTGAGGACAGAGAAATATATTTTATTTTAATGTACATATAAATGACTTGGAATTGTCTGTTTAAAAATGCAGAAGTTAATTCAAAAGTGTCCATACAGTCATTATGTCATGTGCAGGCGATGCACCTGCTCTTGGTTTACCTGCGATAGGTGTTTATTAAGATCTTTCAAGAGTGCTGAAGCGAACCTACATATCTACATACAAAATAATTCGGTGTACAATTTTCACTGAAAAATTTTATTTCACAAACCATTACAAACAAACATAAATTTTGAAGTAGAAAAACTGATAGCATTTCTTGTCAAATATGCTATACTTTTTGATTTACAGCTATAAAAACATTTGTTTATTATAATATATACATAAAAAAACACTCAAACATCATCTCAGAAATCCAAAATAAATAAAACAATTTATATATTTATAGACAATTCCTGTTGGAAATTTATCATAATTTGGAATCAATAATAAAGGATCGCTAATGTTTATATATATATAATTGTAACGGAATCCACCTCAAAATCCAAAACAAATGCCACAATTAATCTACAATTTCTGTTAGAAATGTAACATATTTGGAACCAATCCTAATAACAGTTCTATTTTACAGAAGGTTCTTTATAGTGGAAGACAGTTCTTTAGATTTTTAGAATGTTGTTTATAAAAAAAAAAATGATTCTTTTTAGAACTGTTCAAGGTTCTTAAAAAGAAAAAAATCTGCGAAATAGTCTTTGAAACTTTTACTTTTACAGCCTTACATAAATGCTTTTCCAGTCCATATTTTAATGATTAACCCCAGCATACAGAGCTCACGCCATTAAGGTAGGCCAAAAGTGACAGAGAAGTATTTTTTATAATCAATACTTTTTTCCATAATAAACTTTAAATACCTTGATGAAGGTCCATCTTAACAATGTGACTGAAACACTGACTGTTAGTTCAGTTGTTCTCGAGTATGTTCGTCATAAAGATATCTATCTATCTATCTATCTATCTATCTATCTATCTATCTATCTATCTATCTATCTATCTATCTATCTATCTATCTATCTATCTATCTATCTATCTATCTATCTATCAATCATTCTACTCATTCATCCATCATTCTATCTATGCATCCATTATCCATCTTTTTATCCATTTATCCATCCTTTGTTCATCATCCATCCATCCATCTGTCTATCCATTCATTCATTCATACATTCATTCATCGTATCATCCAACCATTGTTCTATCCTTTTATCCATCCATCATTATATCATACATTTTTCTAGCATTTTTTTGTTCTATTATCCATCCATCCATCCATCCATCATTGATTCTATCACCCATCCATTGTTCTACGATACATCTTTCTATCATTTATTAATTTTTTATTGTATCATCCATCCATCCACTGATGTATCATTTTATCCATCCAACCATCCTTCATTCTCTCCATCTATGATTAATTCATTCTATCATCCATCCATCCATCCTATCATCCACTGATCTATCTTTTTATCCATCCATCCATCCATCCTTAATTCTCTCCATCCATCATTCATTCCTTCTATCATCCATCCATTGTTCTATGATAAATCAATCATTTAATAATTTTTTATTCTATCATCCATCCACTGATCATTTTATCCATCCATCCATCCATCCTTCATTCTCTCCATCCATCATTAATTAATTCTATCATCCATCCATCCATCCATCCATCCTATCATCCATCCACTGATCTACCTTTTTATCCATCCATCCATCCATCCATCCTTCATTCTCTCCATCCATCCATCATTCATTCATTATATCATCCATCCATCCATCCATCCTATCATCCACTGATCTATCTTTTTATCAATCCATCCTTAATTCTCTTCATCCATCATTCATTCCTTCTATCATCCATTCATTGTTCTACAGTACATCCTTCTATCATTTATACATTTTTTATTATATCATCCATCCACTGATCATTTTATCCATCCATCCATTATTCTCTCCATCCATCATTAATTAATTGTATCATCCATCCATCCATCCTATCATCTATCCACTGATCTATCTTTTCATCCATCCATCCATCCTTCATTCTCTCCATCCATCCATCCTATCATCCATCCACTGATCTATCTTTTATCCATCATCCATCCATCCCTCGTTTTCTACATCCATCCTTAATTCTCTCCATCCATCCATCATTCATCCATTCTATCGTCCATCCACTGATCTATCATTTTATCCATCATCCATCCTATAAAGTCCTCCAGGTGTCCAGGACTCAGACTTCAGATCTCTGACCGCTAAATGCAGTTTCTGATGAAGCAGCAACATTTGCACATGGCAGTGGATCAGTGGCGAAGCGTTTGGACGATGAGTGTGATGTGAAATGCTGAGGTAGAGGAGCAGAGAGATGCGTGTGGGAGGATGTCCCAGAACACAGTCAGCGGCTGCTGATTTATGTGGTCTCAGTTCGTAAGAAAAACTCATGCTGATGTGCTAAATACAGACAGAAACCAAAACACTCCATCATCATTAAAGACTGGATGATGGTGGCATGACCTCACCGTGCCAGAGCAGATCAAAATCTGTTTATGTCCAAATGACTTACGTTTCATTGAGAAGAAAGAATGAAACAGTCAGTAAATTTAAATATAATGCTTTACACTTTCTCACGCAGTTTTTCTGCCAATTTTAGCACATGATACTGTAGGTGCTTTTATATAACAGTTCAATAATAAAGAAGCTATTAACCAGTAACTGATTATCAGACACAAAATAGAAGCTGCTAGTTTGTTTAATTTTGCTCTGCTGATAAAAATAGTTCACTGGCAACATTGTATCATAATCAGAATTCTTTTGGAATCCTTGGAACAACATTAGAACCAAAACTAACAGTAGTATGTTATTCTGCATTCAGGACTATAATTAAAACGCATCACGGTTTACACACAAATATGAAGCAGCACAACTGTTTTCAAAATTGATAATAATCAGAAATATTTCTTGAGCAGCAATTTAGAATGATGTCTGAAGAGACTGTAGAATACTGTAGAGTAATGATGCTGAAAAAGTTTTGATCACTTGAACAAATTATATTTTACAATATTTTCACACTGACACATTTGAATTGCAATGATATTTCACAATTTGACAGAATTTCTTAACAAGTAAATGCAGCCATAGTGAGCAGAAGAGACGAAGTGAAGTGACTACTAATCATTACATGTGTCACATGATATGAAAAATTAGAATTTTAATACAAAGAACAAGCTTAACTCAAGTACCTGTAGCTCAAAGAGAGAAACCTTTCCTTAATCTCTCTCTCTCTCTCTCTCTGTGTCTCTCTCTCTCTCTCTCTCTCTCTCTCTCTCTCTCTCTCTGTTTTCCTGGCAGTAGGATAAACATGATGTGCACATTCCTGAGTTTGCTATAGAGACGCTGAGAAAGCACAGCTGGACCTGGAGAATATGAGGTAATCCTGAGCCCCAGGGACTGCTGGGTAAATATTGATCTTGAATAAGAAATAAAACGAGAAGAAATACAGTAAAGAGACAATGAGGGCATCCGCGCCGAGCAGTTCATGTTTCCATGTGTGAACAGTGAAGGAAAGCACAGGAGACCGTTTACAGCAAATATGATTTCTGAAAAAGTCTTGAGCTGTAAAACAAACCCCCTCGGCTCCACTGAAGCAAACACCTGCACACAGATCACCATAAATCCATTTACAGTAACACCTCACCCCGAAATAGAGAGCTCACTGGAGACAGACGCTGTCAAGCTACAGAAAAGCACCATGAAAGTATTGTTTTAAAAAAATTATTCGTAATTTTCCATTTTTTTTGTCAACGTATCCCTTTGAATCTATCTTTTAATTAAATTTTAGCATTATTTATATACTACTATACCAGCTTTTTATATTTTTAGTTTTTTATTTGATTAATTTTGATTTAGCTTCAATTTCTTTCCGTTTCAGTTCAGTTTTAGCCATTTAAACTTGTTTTAGTTAGTTTCTAACTAAGACAACAATAGTTCGCTTTCAAGGGAACTTCGAACTGCATCCTCTAGGGGGCGCTATGGGGAACACCTCATTGTGACCCGTGTCTGAAGCATACATTGAAAAAACACCAACTTGTTGGCCAGCTACAGCCCCTGACGTCACTACCGGCGCGACTAATAAACAGGCACCGGGAGAACACGTCATTCTCGTCTTCGTCTTCATTGACTGTTCTGCTTGAAGCATGCATCTGAAAGAACTGGTAAGAGTGATCTTTCTCTGTAAATCATGGCGACTACTTAGCAAGGGTTTAGACAATGTGTGCATCCGTGTCAGCGTCATTTGACACCCGATGACACACGCAATCTTTGCGTCATTTGTTTGGATGAAGAGCACGCACGCGATGCCTTTGAGGAGGCAATCTGTGTGCATTGTGAGCATTTTTTCAAGGAAAAAAGCTCTGCTCTCGTTCGTCTCTCTTCCGAAAAAAAGGCAGTCATCTGCTTCCCGCAGTTCAGGACCTACCGCTGCTGAGGCACGGAGGAGAATGAACTTGTGAGAATACAGGTGGATCTGTTTGAAGAGGATTAAAGAGGAGATTTTCCCTTTTGCGCTCGTAATGGCGTCGGACGAGAGAGCCTCGAGAGGATGATGTTATATCTTTAACACTACCTGATACTGAGATTAATGCTCTGATGGGTTTTTACCCAGGGAAAGCAGGAGATATTTGAGGATGGTGAAGAAGCTGAGGCTGAGCCTTCTCAATATTCAGCCCTGTGTATCTAGAGCTGTTAGAGGTTATGGATCGCTCCACGGCAAGGTTGGACTTGCCATGAAAATGTGCTAACAAGATGACGATGCAAGGCCATTAAAAAATAAATAGGCCCTAACAATTAAGTTGGGTATGTAGCTTAGGCCGTCCCAGGGGCAGCTCCCATAGAAATGGTAGAGTTGGTACATGGTGGGTATACTGTTCCCCATAGCGCCCCCTAGAGGATGCAGTTCAAAGTTCCCTTGAAAGGGAACCTCTCAGGTTACGAATGTAACCATGGTTCCCTGAGTAGGGAACGAGACACTGCGACCTCTAGCTCCCTGCCATGCTTCGGACGCAAGCTTCAGACGAAGAAGTGAATGACGTGTTCTCCCGTTGACTGTTTATTAGTCACGCCAGTAGTGACGTCAGAGGCTGTAGCTGGCCAACAAGTTGGTGTTTTTTCAATGTATGCTTCAGACACGGGTCACGAAACAAGTATGTTTTCTGCGAACAGAATCTCTCAAGAGCTTGCAATCCATATCATGCATCACAAAAGCACATGAAACCCAGCAGAGGCTATTTGAGCCTTGCAGGTAGTGTGGGGTAAAACCCAAGAGTGCCTGATCCAGTTCTTCAGCCCGGGGGGTTTGGAATCAGAGCAGTCCAGCAAATAAGAGCGGCCTCTATTCCCTCCCTCTCTCTCCTTCCCATAGCTCCAGTCCGGGATTATTTCCTCTCACTTTGTTGTCAGAGATCTACGGATAGGCTACAAAAAAGCTATTACTGGACTGAGCAGAATGCAAAACAAACAAGGAATGTAATCGCGGCCGGGGAGAAAGATTGTGACGGTGATGAATTGTCAGAGTGGTGTTAAATGAGCAGCTGAGAGGTGAAGTTAACCCAAAAAAACAAAAGTAAGTGTTTGGGGTGGTCATTTGAAAAGTCTTCTGCAACTTAAAGGGACAGTTCACCCAAAAATGAAACACTTCAGTAGAAGAGTAAAGAAGATCTTTGGTTGAAACTGTGGGCCTTGGTGATTCTTAAAAATGCAAGTCAGTGGCTACCAGCACTTTAAGAGTCAAAAAAGCATGTCAAGGAACACAAAATGAATACTCTTGTGTCCTGACGATATATATTGAGGTCCTATGAAGCAAAGATCAGTCTGTGCAAGAAAGTGAACATTATTTAGTACATTATTACCTGTAATCTGGAGCTTCGGTCAGTCTGTTTTTAGAGAATCATTCTTCAGTTCGCGAACGAATCATACTTTTGAACAGTTTATTTTTTAGCAAACTATTTGAATCAGTTCACCAAATCCCACTGAACCGTTTGAAATAGTCTGTGACTCAAGCAGCACAGATCTACAAGTCACTCAATCAAAACTTACTTGCAGACGCCTGACATTTACTCTCACTCTGGCGTATCTGATCCTCTGAATAATAAACTGATTCAATGCTCCAACAGTCACTGAACTAAGGAATCAGTTTAACTCGGACCAAAGAGCCACTGATATGTGTATATGTGAACCAAACACTTGAATGAAGGGGCAAAATTAATGTTTTCATGGTTTCTCGTGGTTTACGTAGAAAGTGAGCTGATAAAGAATATTTTATTCGCTTTATATGCTTTAGACGTAAAAAAAATCCAAATATTTACATCATTATTGGGTTTTAATAGTATGATTGTGTAAATGTGATGTACGTAAGAGAATAGGTGAATGAGTTCATTGAAAGAAACCTGCCTCTGGATTAGAGGTAACAATGTTCACTGTCTTGCACAGGCTGATTGTTTCTCTTCATAAGACCTTAATATATCGCAGGGAGCCAAGGGTATTAATTTTGTATTCCTTGATAGATTTTTTTTTACTTTTAAGATGCTAGAAGCCACTGACATGAATTTTATTAATCACCAAGGAACACAGTCTCAGCTAAAAATCTTATTTTAATGTACTATTGAAGAAACAATTTCGCCTATATATTGGGTGGTCTGATGGAGAGAAAATTTACAGTAAATAATTTTTGGATGAACTGTCCACTGTAAAAAAATGACTGTTCATGGTAAGTTCCCCTACTATATATGGTTAAAAACTGTAATGGACATTACATGTATTTTTATGGTAGTATACTGCTTTTGGAAGTGAACAAGACCGTATAATTTACAGTGAATAACTGTAAATTGACATTCCCAGAATTCCCTGTGTTACATTTCAAACTGGATTTTTTTTCTTGTTTGTTTCTTAGCAGTATTTTACATTAGGGTTGTATGTTACATCTAATGTTGTTAAATCAATGTTAATTGCATTATTTCAGTTTTATGTGTGTTACCATGATGGTGTTTAGTGTTTGTGTGAATGACTCCTCTCCTTCTGTGTTAATATTTAAAAGCTGCTTGTGATGGGCTTTGGTTCATCAAGTGACTTTCTCATCACCACCTGCAGTAAGTGGCTATCAGTGTATTAAAGAGCTACAAACACCTTACATTACTTCAATAAGTTGATATATTAATGTTATATCAGTTAATGAAATTACAGTATTTAAGTGTAAATATAAGTAAAAACTGTAAAACCTAAAATGCTGCTACAATATCTTTACGGTAAAATTCTGGCAACCACAGCTGCCTTTTTTTTTACCATAAATATTACTGATTACTTTTTTAAAGTGTCCCTTTAAGTCTCTATAGCTATGGCTTAGGTCCTTAATATAAATCTGGGAGAATATTTTTTTGTTACCCGTTTTAAGTCTTTTTACAAAATGACAATGTTTAAAACCTACATTTCAGGGTTTATAATGTTTATAATCTTAGTTTTATCACACAAAATCACAGTAAGTTAGCAGTTACCAGATTAGATCAGTGATGTGTTTCATCAGATGTGGATGCTGTCAGGTTTGGTGTAAGGCATCTGAACCGGTGCGTCTCCTATGAGATTTGTTCATAATGCATTTGGGCCGCAATGCAGCAATAAATCTGAAATTGAATATCTCTCCATCCCTCTTGTGTCCCACTGTCCTCCCTCTGTCTGCGTCCAGCTCGCTCTCTCAGCCTCTTCATCTTCTGTGCATCTCAAAGCCAGCTTTCTTAAAGGGACAGTATACCTAAAAAAGCACAACTCTGCCATTTACTCTCCCTTATGTTGCTCCAAACTTGTATGAGTTTTTTTAATCTGTGGAAAAAGAATTTTAGAAGAATGCTTTTCAATGCAATTAAAATCAATGACGTTTTCAAGCTCTAAAACAGTCGCCCATGCAACTAGTGCACTATATTTTAAGACTTCTGAAGCCTTATGCTTAAATACTGTTAACAAGGAAGTTAAAACACTTCTCAAGATTATCAAATTCTCCATCTAGATCTTTTATCACAGTATCAAATGTTACCGGTGAGATTAAACCTAACATTTATCTTTATGCTTTCAAAAAGGATACAGATAAATTACCTGAACTGAAACTTGAAACTGGATGTTTTAAAGGACTTGAGAGAGGTCTAGTGTGCTTCAGGACGGCTCATGATCCTCATAGGGGTGTGAGCCGAATAAAAGCAGTAATACAGTGACTGAACCTCACATGCACACAACACAAAAATATTCTCTGCTAAATCGAAGGCTGGTCAAGTTCTCGAGCTGTGTGGAGGCTGAGTGTGAGTGAGATGACTGTCAAACTCTCACACTACTGATACAGAAGAGCAATAAACACTCAGCTTCACCCTCCCAGACTCCTCCGCCTGCTTATAAAAGCCTATTTTAGAGAAACCACACTGTTTAATATGCGTGTTTTCCAACAGGAATCAGGCCTTAGTGTGAGATTTTGGGAATTTACTTGTTTGCACACACATTTGTATAAAACTTATTCAGATACAAGAGCAGAAACCAATCAATGATGTGATTAATGGTGTTAGCTAAAGGTCTGAGATTTAAACAAACTCTTAAACAAACTTTTCCAATTGGTATTGTTCCAATACTGCTAGTTTATTTTAAAGCTGCAGTAGGTAACTTTTGTAAAAATATATTTGTTACATATTTGTTAAACCTGTCATTATGTCCTGACAGTAGAATATGAGACAGATAATCTGTGAAAAAAATCAAGCTCCTCTGGCTCCTCCCAGTGTCCTATTGCCATTTGCAGAAATTCATCGCTCCCGGTAAAAAATAACCAATCAGAGCTGCGGTCTGTAACTTTGTTTGTGTTCAAAATGTAGAAAAATGTATATAATAAGTGAGTACACCATGAAACCATTTTCCAAACCGTGTTTTTAGCTTGTCCTGAATCACTAGGGTGCACCTATAATAAGTGTTTATATTCAGACTATTTTAGATTGCTTCGGGGGCACCGCGGCGGAGTAACCCAGTACCTTTGTGATTCTTCATAGACATAAACAGAGAGAAGTAGTTCCGGCTACGACGTTCTTCCACAAGACGCAAGCAGTTCTGTTTATTAACCGCTAGAGCGTCAAAAGTTCCCTACTGCAGCTTCAATGAACAAAGAGAGTACATATTGTTCATTATTTTTCATGTTACCTGAACCCAAACATCACCATTTAATTAGCAGCAAAAAAAAAAAAAAAAAAAAAAAGCACAGATTAAAATAAATAAATAAATAAAAATAACAGAAATTACCAAGCACATATCTTGTAATGTAAATCAGGGTTAGGGCTATTATAAAATAAAATAAAATATTAGATGAAAAACATGAAAATTTATTACTGGAAATAAATTTAAACAAAAATTTCTAAAGCTAAAACTGAATTTAAGATTATATAAAACATAGTAATATTAAAAACAATAAAAAAATATAGTGACATATTACAAAATAAAAGAAGGATTAAATATATATATATATATATATATATATATATATATATATATATATATATATATATATAAATTCAAGATAAAAGCCCATTTAATATATTACATGTATGTTTAAAATGTGCAAAACAAATCATGCAAATTTAATTCCATAAATTCATAGACTCTCTTAACAGTAGGCATCCACCCAGAATACATTAAAAATGCCTAAGTTTTGCTTTGGGGAAACACCTACATTTCCTTTAGGAAATATCCCAACAAAAAATGTATAACCTATAAAAATACTGCTTCTTTACTTGCATAGACGTTTCCATAAAGAACCTTTAACATCAATGGAACCTTTCCATTCCACATAAGTTCTTAATCGTGGAAGGAGGTTCTTTAGATTATTAAAATGTGAAACATGGCTCATTTTAAGAACTGTTGACTGGAAGGTTCTTTCTAGAACCCAAAATAGCTTTTCTATGACATCACAGCGAAATCCTCCTTTTAGAACTTTAATTTTTCTGTGGTGTACATCAGCATTCCAGACTTCCAAAGAGGCGGGGCTTAATACAATGATGCCACAATATGTAAAAATCGGATCACAATTGGTGACTCTTCTGTTGCTGTGTTTGGGTGGCTCTGCCTTCTAGGCTTCGCCACCTTCCCACTGTTTCCCTGGATTACTGACTGCCGTTCCCCAACAAAGCCTGAAGGATGTTTGCACAGCTGGGTGACCAGAGAGAGAGACTCCAGTCAGCCCAAAAATATCAAACCGTCCAATTCCCCGCTCGGCCCTTGCTGTGTTTTTTCATTGTCAGTGTAAAAGGTGCAGCAGTATTTATTTGCTCAAGAGGACGACCCAACTGTGACACAGAGTGCAGGATCTTTTAGAGGACCTGCTTTGTTCCTCACAAATATAAATCCGCCCGCTAATTTTGTTTTTAACATTGCTGTCTTTATTTTATTTGAATTTACGTTTTTTTCATCTCCCAAGAATGAATTCACTGTCTTTGTAAGTCTTGATATATGATGGCGCGACTCTCTGAATAGTTCGGGAATTTCAGCAAACGTTGAGGGAATGTTATTGTTTCAGCTTTCCTTTAAAAAGATCGTGATCATCGTGAGACGCACTGAAACGTTGTCATAATGACCAATAACAAACGAGTCTGTAAACAAAGTTTTGATTGGACGAACACAGAATGCAGACCTTATTACAAAATTATTTTGGCTCCGCCTTTCTATCCCTCCCAGAAAACGTCTAAAAATAAAGGTGCTTCATGATGCCACGATGGTTCTGTATTACACAGTTCCCTGATTTCACTGCACGTCATGGAAAAAGTGAAGTACCTTGCTGTTGTGGTAGCGGTGGGCTGTTAGTTTGGGGCTTTTAGCACCTCTAGAGCTCTCTGGATCCATTCGGCAAGAAAAACCCCAAACAGATGTTGTTCATAAAACATGACTTTTCAATTACTCACCCCCTTCGGAGCACGCCGCGTGCACAAAGCCCTGCTAATGCTCAGGAAATATTACATCACTGAAAACTAAACTGGTGGGTGTAAATATATTTTTGTGACCAGTTAACAAACTTAAGACTCCAAATCCTCCCAGAATTCCCCTCTTGACTAATGTCCCCTCTGTTTCCCTTCCTGCTGGCGGGAAAAACAATGGGAAATACCCAATATTACAAACAAAATAGCTCACATTTAATGTCATCTAATTTGGTGGCGACAGAGCTGTTGTCGTTACCTACTAAAAGTATTAAAATATTTAAACAAAAATAAAGGTGAAATAAAATAAAATGCATTTGTCTTGCGTCATCTTCGGGAACAGATTCCATTTAAACGTATATGCGGAAGTGATCGAAGAGTGTTTATTACGTTTGAATTATGGATGTAAAAAAACACATGGATATCCTATAGGAGGCCTTTATTCACAACCCAAAGCCGCGTGAGGCACGTTTTATTATGGATGCACATGCTTTATTTGACATCTTGTGGACTGTTAAAAATAACACCCGCTGACTACAATGCTTGGAATAGCCAGGACAATTTTTAATATGACTCTGATTGGATTCGTCTGAAAGAAGAAAGTAATATACATCTAGGATTGCCTCGAGAGTGAATAAAACACAGGCTAATTTAAACTTTTGGGTGAACTAACCCTATAAGTTGAAACATTAATATTACCAACTGGAAATAAATATAATCTCATATTTAACTTAAACCTAAAACTGAAATAAAAATGTTAAATCTAGATAGAAATATCTTTAAAAACCCACACGATCACAACAAAAATAATAATAATAAAACAAAACAAAAACATTAAAAATATAGTTATATAAAAATTATATATTTCCATATTAAAATGTTAATTTATTAAATTTTATAAAATTAATTAAAATTAAATACATAAAAGCCTAATTTAAAATATTAATAAAAAATAGCATTTAAATAATACCAAAATAATGTGAGAAAGCGATAAAAAAAACAATTGAAAACCCAATTTCAAGATTATTTCCCAATTAAATTTCAAAGGCAATTACTCAAAAGTAGTTGTGCATGCTAATTTCACATTTTATTTATTTATTTTGCAAGCAATTAATAAACTAATACATTGGCTTAATATCAGTAGAAGTGACACAGACTTAGGCATTGAACTGCTGAAAAAATAAAGTAGAAGATCGAAAATCATGGCTAGTGATGGGCCATTGGATCACCAAGAGTCAGATACGACTGAATAACTAATCATCATCAACAAACTTGGCAACCACTCACAACACAATACCAACATTTGCAAAACTTTCTTCCAAGCATGGCTCTTTTTCTTAAAATAAATGAGGAAAAATTAATTTATTTACTACAAACTTAAGACTTAAGACTCTTATGGGAAAGGCCTCAAGAAATGCACCTGGTCTAATTGACACTCCTCAAACATCCTTGGCTTGCAATAAACATCTCGACCATAATGCATGGAAAAAAACACCCACGCAAACAAGTGCAAAAAATGAAGCTCTTCTCTGGAGGACCTGGAGCTCGAAGCCGAGATATTTACTAGCAGTTCATAACAAATCAAAGCGCTCTTCTTTTCATGTGTCGTTTTAAGTCTTGGCGCAGCGACGCTCAGTTTGTTGAATTTCTCCCCAGATATCGTCCTGCCGGTCGGAGGAGGCTGAGAGTTTGGCACGCCGCTCCAACTGAGACGTCAAAGCGCTCTCCATCATCTCTGGAAAACCTCCGGGACTTTATTTAGAGGCTGAGAGCCCAGATCCTTCTGAATGAGAGACGGCCGAGCCGTGCTTTGTTTTGTCAAGAGCAGAAGAACATGCTTGGATGAAGGAAACAACGGAATAGTATTTTGCAGAGAGCTATGAAAGACAACACTGCCGCATTTCCACATTTCCCAGCCGTTTAACTTCACATCAGAGTCCGTGTCGCCCGGATTCGTGCCAGTTTTGTCAGGCACTGGTTGCCGATGAGAAATGTTGTTTTTGGACTGATGCCACAGCCTTCGAATGCTCAACCTACGCCACGCGTCTGCCAACATAAACCCCCAAAGCCACAGCCCTCACACTGCTGACGGGCAGAAATTAATCGTGAAGGCCGAACATGGGGCAATTTATCAATGGCCGCTGTAATGCGTGAGCTGTGGCGAGAAAGACAGGGTGCATCATGGGAGCCATGCCACTGGGAAAAGAGATGTAGAAAGCATGCGAGAGAGAGAGAGAGTAAGTAGCTTTGGTTCTGGGTAAAAACACCCTCATATGCAAGGCATGGGAAAGATTTGACTTAAGAACTTGTAAATACCAGTAACTGATCTCCCTTGCCGTATAAACTGCCGCCCGGAGCTAACATCCCAGAATAATCACTAACAAAGATCAGTAAACAAAGAAGGTTCTCAAGACACTGAGGGCTGAATGCACACAAATACACAAAACACAGAATACTACGGCAGAAAGGATTGGAGCAGCTCCGCCCACTTATATATGACTCCGCCCCCTTCTGATATTCTCCCTGCCTTCGTGACACAATCAAGGGCTCACGGTTTGAATAGTTAGCATGGGTCAGTTAACCGTACATTAAAACTACAGAAATAGGCCGTGAGAGTGCATGTTTCTTCACTGATGGCCATTTTAAAGTAACTGTCCGGTCTCACACAATCATTTTTGGCATGCAACATACAGCACAAAACATTATGAGAAAAAAAAAAATGATTCTCTTTGTCTGCTGTCTTTAATGTCACAAATGAGGAAAGTCTATAGTTTTAAAGGTGACATGTCATGAGAATCTGACTTTTCTTTAGGTGCTATAATCAGGTCTCCAGTGCATCTACCAACTAAGGAAATGTGAAAAAGATTAACACTGTAACTTTGTTAAGGTAACCCTTTTTCTGCAAGCGTCTGAAAAAAGCAAGCGCGTCTGATTTCGCTCCTTTGGTGACGCGGCAAAGGGATCTCATTAAAATATTGCCACCCCTTAATCTGTAAGCTTGCACCAACGGCACCATCATTCGATTTTGCAAGGGACAGCAGTGTACCAGCTCTAATGCAATGACGAAAGTTTGAGCAAAACAAGCTATCTGTTCTGTCTTTGGGTGCACAGATGAGATCAGATCACTGTTTAGAGACCCAGCCTCAGACGAGACACCAGAGCAGTGGATTTACTGATTTATATATTGATTTATTTACTGTATCCTGCTGCTGCCACACACATCTAAAATAAACATGCAATTTATGTCCCAGCTGTTTACCTTCAAAGACATAACTGACTGTTTGTGTAAATCATGTGTGTTGTAAATGTAAACTTGTGTGTGAATGAGAACTTAGTTTAGTACTTTCTGTCCATGTGCACTCAGAAAACCATATATAAGAACTTTAAACTAATTTAAAATTTAATTTTAGCACAATATACATGATAATCAGAACCAAAACAGATGTTTTTTAGCAGGTATGAGCTGTAATGGTGCAGCTCTATTGTATAAAAGGGGCGGGGAGCAACAGCTCATTTGCATTTAAAGAGACAGGCGCAAAAACAGCTTGTCGACTCAAAATTGGTGGTTTCCAAATGATACAATAAATGATCTTTAGGGTATTTTGTAGGGATGCACGATATTGGATTTTGGCCGATATTCGATATGCCGATATTTTCAAAAAAAATTTGGCCGATGCCGATACCGATATATATAAACATTTTCGCCTGATATATTTAAACTTTTACTGAAGAGAAATCCATGTATCTCTTCTGTACTGATTCTACCATAAATGTATTATTTTACAAATGTAGACAGACATTCACACCTGAAAAACAGGTAAATTAACTCACTTGGAGAATATCGGTTTGGCTCATCGGCAGAAATATTCATATCGGCCGATACCGATGATGGTCATTTTAAGCTTTTATCGGCCGATACCGATGTTGTGCCGATATTATCGTGCATCCCTAGTATTTTGAGCTGAAACTTCCCAGACACATTCTTGGGATACCCGAGACTTATAATACATAATGTTAAATGGGGCGTAATACGTCTCTTTTAAAAGAAAATAAAAATATTAAACATTTTCATAAAAAATATTTCAATGTATATTCATTTCTAAATGTGTGTGTATGCATACTACATACATTTTTATACATGTATACACATACACACACACACACACATGTAGTCACAGATTCACAACCACATGTCTAGCAGGAAAACAGCTTTGCTCTCCCACTCACCCACCGCAACTTACTGAAATGTTAAAATAAAATGCTGTGGTTTGAACTAAGCTAGTGTGAGCGAGCCCAGAGTTCAGTGTGAACACAAACAGGCCTGGATGAACTCGCACTAACATAACCCCGACTCAGGTGGCCTACAAACACCCACAACTGGCCATTTTCCCAGAGCATCATTAAATTGTTCTGCATTAAACACTTGGATATTTATAGGCATCTATTTTGCAAAACCGATGGGAGTGACTTGTTTACCTTTTGGCTCTCAGGGTGGAAGTTTGGGTGCCACCTCATTAAACATTTAATCACCTGACATTCCCCTGTTTTTATAAGATAGAAGCAAATGCTCTCATGAAAGTGTTTTAGTGCATATAAAGAAAAGCAGAAAACGCCACGCTGTCTCTCAGTCTGGCACCTGAGCGGTGTTTTCTGCGTTTATTTGTTTGCAGTCGTGTTTGAAGTGTTTGAAGCTCACCAAGCGTCCACTTCCTGAGCTGAAAGCTGAAATCTGGCCGACTGGATCTGACCACTACGCCAGGCTCCCCGCAACTTCCTACACAGGTGCACGAAACCTGCCCGTGACCCTCGTTCCCTCTGCTTCGAAAACACATAAAATATCAGCCGTTTCAACACCGGCTGAAACAGGCTTTGGAAAGAGGTCCAAAAAAAAGGTATTAGAAGTGTGGAGGAAAGTTTTCCGTTGTAAATTTTAAGGGTGGGTGGGGGGGTTATGTTCGGGCCAGAGCGTTTGACGACTATGAGAGCGGCAGAGAAAGACTTCAGCTGTGTTTGGCACAGGAACCTCAGAGACGAGCGTTAAAAGATGAAAGACGGATCAGGACTCTGTGCCTTTAAAACAGATCTGATGAGCACAATGCTGATTATTTCAGTTCTACTGCTGGAAAACTAACTGATAAACATGAAATAATCAGCAGGACTAGATGAAATCTGGGGACATTTTTCAGCTTTAAACATGGTCAGATAGAGTACAATGCAATGTCCTCACAAGCATCTCTATGCTAACTGTAAAGCTGCTTTTTAAAATAATAACCATTGGAAAAGGTTAGGAAAAGAAAAAAATTATTCATCTTTGTACGTAAATAAAATAAAATATATTTTTAAAAAATTTGTATGAATAATCTGTGCATTTCTCTGTAAATAAATACAAACATAAGTACATATATACATAAATAAACTAAATAAATAGACCTAACATCTCAACAAGACTCTCAAACAAATGCAAGTTCAAACAAGCAAAGGAACCATTTTTATTTAAAACAAATATAAAAATACAAATCGAAAAAAATAAATGTTATTTAAAATAAATATTTTAAAAAAATGAATAAATACACTTTACTCTTTGACATGACTCTCAACATATGCCAGAGGTAATGTTACTTTTCTAAATCAAATTATTGGAAAATGAGTTAACGAAATTTGCATGAGTCATCTGTGCATGTCATTGCTGTAAGCAAGCAAAAAAGAATAATAAAAAAATATATATATATATATTTGAAAATAAATATTATTTAAAAAGAAGAAAAAAAAGACTAAATATACGACTTTCAACATATGCCAGTGGAAATAATGCTGCTTTTTCAAATCTAACCAATGGAAAATTATTTAACTATTAAAAAATAAATAAATAAATGCTGCATCACATACAACACTTCCAGTTCATTACTGAAGTAAATTGGGTTGTGAATTGTGTGTAATGTGGCTTAAGAGCATTCAAAACACAAATGCAGCATCAGGGCCCTCACAGACACATGCTGGGGTGATACTGCACTAGATGGATGCGTTTGGGGTTACAGGGCCAGAGACCAAGATGAGAGTCCGGGTGGAGCGGCTCGTTTTACAGAGGGACAGGGCAAAGTCTGGAGAGTCTATCACACACACACACACACACACACACGTGCACCTGCGGCTCTGAGCCGGCTCGGAGCGTCTGCTGCTGTCATTATGGGTCCTGTGAGGTCAGGGCGTGCCAACCGTCAAATAATCACAGCCTGTGTCCATGTGCCCCGCTTCACTCCTCACACACATGATATAATTATTCATATAAAAACAACCGCAGCAGTATAAACAAAAAAACCTGCAATATCTGAGGGCACCACAAGAATCCAGAAAAGCCCACAGCTAGAGAAACACACACATTCATGCTGGATCGCCGCGCACTGCTCCAGAAACACACAGAGCATTACCGCTGTGTTTCTTCACAGAGAGATGAGGTGTTGTTACTCAGGCCAGCTGGGTGGATGTCAAACCACTGGCTCTGAGCACGCTGCCTGATGCTGAGACGTGGAGCTGCACCCCTGCAGGAGGTCGCGACCCCACAGAGGTCTGGAACTGTGACATCATCTTTATTTTCCATTTGAATCTCGTTTTCACACGTGCATTATTTTTCATTGATGTTCAGAGTGGTTTTTGAGTTGCATGTTGATGTGTTGTTACTAGGGTGTTTTCGATGGTTGCTAGGTGGGTACTTACTGGGGTGAGTCCACCCTCGAGTGATTTTCTGTTCTTGTAAATATGGATCCGGTCCCACCTTCATTTATGATGAAGCACAAGTGGTGCAGGGCTTGCCATCCTCTTAAAAATAAGATGAAAAAAAACATAAATAAATAAAAAAAAGCATAAAAATTAAACAACCAACAGCTTAAAATTTTGTAAGATAAAAGATATGCAAAAAAAAGAGAAAAAGTTCAATATTTCAGGTCAGGAGACCCAAAGCTCTCTTTTTAGCTTCAGACCTGAGGGTTGGTGTCAGTGGTGTCTAATGTCTGTTGATCTGAGGCTGAAGGGTTGGTTTATTGGGTTCTCCCAGGAGCCTCTTTCTCTGCGGGACGTCTCCGTCTAGGGCTGGAAGAGAAATGGAGAAAACAGAGATGTGTTAGCAAAATCTGTCGACCAAACAACTCACACATACACACATAGTTAAGTCATCTGACCCTGTGTATTAAACCTGATTTCTCAGAGGTTAACCTAATAAAGTCATGCATCATGTAGACATCAACATTTCACAGATGTTGCATCTTAAAGTGAAAAATATATATATATATACATAAAAGTTTATACACTAAGTAATTAGCGTCTCCATTTGCTCTTCTTCTAATCTCATTGGAGTCTTATGGAAACACATGAGTTGCATATATTCGTTCCTGTAGATTTGAATGAGTGTGTATAATGTTAACAGGACTCTCCAAGCTCACATGTGCATGTTACAGCTGAGTGCACTGCTCCTACAGGCCGTGTAACACAGAAGGAAACGTCCCGAGTGTTTTGCGCTGCCACAGTAAATCATCTCTAATGAATGAATGGTTGAACAGCCCTTCGGCCGTAGATCCCGAGCCCCAGAGATCCCAGGAATTCAGAGCAGAACGGATAAATCTCACACTCCTCCAGAGCTGCTCGCGTTTCTGCTCACCTCCAGAGAAAAACACCCACAGACCCAGAGAGAAAAAGTGCTTTTAGTCTCTAATAGACTTAATCTTCCCTCTAAGCAGCATTTTAATGCATTATTTTTACATGCAACCACTTTAGCATAATAACAACAACCAGATCGACTTAGCAATAATGGAACAGCAAGATAGCAACACCTTTGAAACCTCTCTAGCATCAAGGAAACCATATTATAGATACTTGCAACATCTTAGGAGTCACAGAGTCAATTAACAATACCCTGAAATTACTCTAGCATCATAAAAACCCATTTTCAAGGAGAAGCCGCTCATATATTCTTTGTGAATCTAGGTAGTGCATTAAAGGGCTCTGCATCAGCACTATATGGAGCACTTGACACAATTAAGCTTGGTCTAGACGACTTTAAAACCATCGAATTCCTGCAGATTAGAAGACCCAATTAATCTAGTGGAGTTGGCAGAGGAACAGGAGACAGAGACAGGACTCTGAAACTGCGGTCAGGCCCTTGTGTGGAGAAAAACATGCATTAAAACTACATTGGAAAAGGAGGGGAATGTCAACAAATGTTGTACCAAAAAAAGCAGTTTAAAACTAAATCCAGCCCAGTCAGGCTGTTTATTTGTGTCATCACTCAAGAGCGGCTGTGGTAGGTACAGCGCAGGGTGATATTGCTGTAAGGTTATACGCAGGATTGTTTTGGAATGACACGCAGTGGTTTTCACACCAGCGGGACTTGTGTGAGACACACACACACACACACACACACACACACACACACACCGGGGTGGGCTGATGGCAGGTAATGCACTGTGTCACTGTGGCAGAAACCCCAGGAGAGGATCTGGGCAGTGTGTCATGGAAACTAAACACAACCACGGTAAATGTGAGAATATAACATCAGCGATGAGATAATAAAGATAAGCAAAGGCAATGAGCACTGGGAATTATTTCCCCTCGTGCTGTTCTTAATCCACGAGAGACACAAGGAGACATTTTTAAACAATCTTTGAATCTATTTTTTGTGGACAATAAAAAAAAAAAGAGGCAAATAACTACATGAAGTCAAATGAGCAAATAGGAAATACTCCAATAAATACAAATGACTCATGCAGCGTGCTCCAATTCTTCTTGGGAAAATGACATTCCAGTTTCAGTACGCAGAAGTGCAAATGAAATAAATTGAGCAATATAAATACAGCAATATAAACAGTAAGTAGTCCAATAAATATAATCCAATTGACTCATTCTGAATAAATCAATTCTTCGTGGAAAAGTAGCATGCTAGTTTCAATATGTACAATAAAATAATAAATAAATAAAAAACAAATTACATAAATGTAATAAAAATCTAATAAAAAAATTATTAAATTAAATTAAAATTAATTAAAATATTATATTATGTTATATTATATTATATTATATTATATTATATTATATTATATTATATTATATTATATTATATTATATTATATTATATTATATTATATTATAACAGAAACAGACTGGCATTATAATAAATAATGAAAAACAAAAAATTAAACTAAATAAATATATTAAAAATATTTATATTTAATTATAAAATATAATAAAATAAATGGTCAATAAATAATGTCTGACACACTAGTTTTAATACTCAGAAGTGTAAATAAAATAAATAAACAACATAAATAGAACAAAATAAATATTAATAGAGCTCAGTTGACTCATGCAGTATAATCCAAGTCTTCTTGAAAAAGTGACACGCCATTTTTAACATGCAAAAGTGTAAAAATAAAATAAAACAAAATAATATAGAAACACAAAATAAATAGTCTAATAAGCATAGTCCAGTAATAAATGGGCCTATTAATTTAAAAAAAGAAATTTTAGTTGCATAATATTTTTGAAATGTGCTGCAAATAAATCTTTGGTCTTGGTAACTAGCACAGAAATAATACAATCATTCTGAGCTCTGGGTATTGCCTGTGGATCTGAATGTAGTTTGAGCAGTTTTCTCTCTGAGACGCTTCACATGCGTCCGCTACAGCACATTTACGCCCTCTTGTGAACTCACCAGTGTGGCCAACTTAACAATCTTGTTGCTAAACTTTTCAGAGTACCCTGGCAAATTCTCTTACAAAAGCACCTAACAACAAATGTACCTATTTTTATAAAAAAAATTGGGCAACTTTTAGCAACGTTTGATTAGTGACTCAAAGAAAAAAAGACATCGACCCTTCGCAACATTCCCTGAAAATGAGTTGGCAACAAGTTAAAGCTAGAAGGGATACAACCAGATACTGGGCATGCACACATTAATATAGAGTAATAATGATAATTACTGCTTTTGCATTATTGTAAGGGGAGGGTTGATGGTTGAGCTTGGTGTATATGTTAATAAAATATAATCTAATAGGTAGAAAATGGCATTTATTGTTAGCTTAGCAACATTGGCAACACTAGATCTCCTGTCAACACACAGGAGTATGTTGTTTTTTACAGTTAGCAGTGATGTCAGAGTTAAAATACTCACAACTTTGCTGAAAATCTAGACAAGATCTCTGTGACTCACAGTGAGCTTCTACAGTGAATTTTGGTGAAGAAAATAAGAGGGAAAATACGGGCTGATCTTAGCCTGAAGAACAAGCTTTTTATGACACTATGTGAGCAAAAGAAACAATATTTTTGACAATTCTATGTCTCCCCATTCATAAAGATAGAAGTTGCACTTGCGTGCCCGAGAGGCGTTTCAAAGATGGCCGCAGAGTGACATGACTTGCCTTAAAAAGAGTTTGTTTTAATGGACCATTTAGTGGTCATCAGCATCATAATTCCTCTAATATTTGTATTTTTTTTAAATGCATGTACATTTATAACACTATTCTCTGTATCATATCACCTTTGCATCAAATTACTGGTACTGCATAAAAAAAAAAAAAGAAAAAAAAAAAGAAAATAGTTAACAGTATTGCTACCCAAATAAGGCTCGTTCATATCAAGAACGATAACTATAATATTCCCATCCACTCTAGTGCATGGCAACGTTCATTATAAGCGCTGCAGATTTGATGCCTGAGCTCTTTGAAGTCTGATGGATTTCTTGATTGCCTTTCAATGCTCTTCACAAATAATTCTCAAAGTGGGCATTATTAAAAGCCAAAGACATTAAAATCCACTCAGCAGATTTGAAATTAGATGTTTGGTAAACAAAGCATCTTGGACTCTTTCTTTGGGGAAATCTAAGTGTCAAAGTATGTAAGTAAAAAAGCAGAGGAGCCAACAGGCCAATAAATTTCCCAGAAATGCCTTTGAAAAAGCCATAAAAAAATTTCATGGATGTCAGTGACCCCTTTGATATGATTCAATCGCACTATTTAAGCCAAGATACGGGTCCGTGTTGGGCGAGAGCGTCGTGCTGTTAGATCGCTTAAGTGTTTTTTTCTCCCGTCTTTTTCTTTTACTACTTTACAGTGCCGGGAGCTTGGAAAGCCAGAGCCAAACTGCTTACAAATGCCTAATTAGCACGGGGGGCGTCCAGCAGTGGGTCCGGGGCCCTGAGGTGTGTCAGTGCGTCTGGACCCACACGTCACAACCATTTCCCATAAATCCCTGCTGCTTTCATGTGTGTGGTTCAAAGCCTGTCCGCCTGGAAAGTTTGACACAGGATACACGAGGAGAGCCAGAGCCAATTAGTGCATTCATCCCCGAATACCAGCCAATATCAGTTCTCTAGAACCCATCCGTGGGCTTTATCTGGGACACCAGCAGCAGCACGGCGGTCCAAATCCTCTCCTCACATCTCAACTCATCTCTCTCCTCTGCAGATGCACATAAATCTCGTCTGTCTTATGTCACTCGTGCTGGCAGCAGTCTGTCCCTGAGATCCACCGGCCGTAAAACTCAAGAACATCAAACACTGAGCAGAGATTCATCTGAAAGTTGGAATTATACAGATTAATTATGTGAAACTGTCCGTTACAGTCATTTTACCATGGTTAAGAGATGCTGTGGTTAACCACCATGTGGAAAAAAGGTGTTTTAATGCAAACAAGCTTATTGCTTTTATTTATGTATATATAGGCCTATGTATATATATATATATATATATATATATATATATATATATATATATATATATATGTCAGCAACATAATATAGAACAAACTCACAATAATAGTAGTAATTATTATTATTATTGTTATTATTATTATTAATATTAAAATATAATTAGGAATACATGATTATCAATATGTAATATTTGGGCCAATTAGTCAATTTTTAAAGTTGCCAAGTAACTATGAAAATGATTTAATAATTAATAATTAATGATTAATAATTGATTATTGATAATTGATAATTAATAATTAATGATTAATAATTGATTATTAATAATTAATAATTAATAATTAATAATTAATAATTAATAATTAATAATTAATAATTAAACAGAGTTCTATTATCACTAGAATATCACACTCTTATCAGCCAATCAGATTGGAGGACCAGACAGAACTGTTGTGTGTGTATATATATCTGTGTGTGTAATGTATGAATATGTACACACACACACACACACACACACACACAATTAACACTTTTATTCAGCAAAGATGCATAAAATTGACAGTGAAAGTAAAGACATTTGTAATGTTACAAAATAGTTCTATTTTAAATAAATACTATTTTAAATAAATACTCTTTTGAATTTTCTCTTTAGCAAAGAATCCTGAAAATAAAATAAGAAAATGTATGTATCACGGTTTCTACAACAAAAAAAAATTAAACAGCACATTTGTTTTCAGCAGTGATAATAATAATAATAATAATAATAATAATAATCAGAAAAGGATTAATTAAACTAAAATAACCCTGATTAAGGCATATCCTCGTGTGCCTATTTGCTCTCATATAACATTGCCAACATCATACATGTTTATATGCTCATTTTTACTAATAATCACAATAAACATTTATACTTTAAGGTAACATTGGTCAAAAACAGGGTTTTTACAGTCTTGCAAAATGTGTGCCAGCTGAAGGCCAAAATAACGCAATCTCACTGCTAAACATTAATCAATAACATTATAATCAATAACATTATGTTAAAACAGAAGCAGAGAACAAGGGAAATATTTAACCCTGAGGCTTTTCACTTATTCACACACTCAAAATGTTAGTAATGATTTAAATGTCAAATATGAGCCAGGAAAATGCCTGTAATAGTCCGGGTGGAGCAGGGGGAATTCTAATGACTGAGGTTCAACCGTAACAAACAACCAATCAGCAGCTTAAGCCACAAATCAACAATCAAGAGGATTCTAAAGATGTGTATCACTCTGAAGGATGAGCTCACTTTTATTGTGGCAAGCCGTTTTAACATTTGATCTTAAAATGTACAAGTATCTATTTTAGTGCTACTAGTAGGGTACAATGTAGTCTCGCAGAGCCAGACCTTCAGACTGTATGGAAGCTTTCATTGACCAAGGCCCACCCATGCGGCCATTTGACCGATAGGTCAAACAACTAATCACAGTTTATTTCATTCATCGTCACGTTTCCATATATCTCGCAACATCTCACAAAACCTAAATGACTGTGTTTATGAGGGTACTTGCATTTGGATGCATATAAGTGTTTATCCAATCGTTCAAAGCCAATAAAGAGACAAAAATGCTCAAAATCTCTATTAGCAGCTGATGCGCGGCTTACACACTCCTCCCACAAAGAAACAGAGACAGCGTGTACATATAGCCCTGTTGTTTGTGTTTCAATGGACTAAAAAAAGCTGTTTTAAACTGCAGTGCTTAAAAACACATGCAAACATTAAAGGGGGGGTGAAATGCTCGTTTTCACTCGACATCCTGTTAATCTTGAGTACCTATAGAGTAGTACTGCATCCTTCATAACTCCAAAAAGTCTTTAGTTTTATTATATTCATAAGAGAAAGATAGTCTGTACCGATTTTTCCCGGAAAAACATAACCGGATGGAGGCGTGACGTGTGGGCGGAGATAAAAAATCACGAGTGCCAGTAGGCTTTTGCGTTGAAAGTGTTTGGAAGCGGTGACATTACCGTGAGGAAAAAAACATCATCCAAAACAAACCATGGCTAACAGTCAGATTCAGCCGTTTATTTATGATCCAGAATCAGATCCCGAGTCTGAAACTGAAGGAAAGCAGCAGCAGCAACGACTTGCTCCGAGCTGGGCTCGAACCCGGGTCTCTGCATGGGAGGGGACGCACTAACAAGGAGGCAGAGATATTTGAAGCAGTTTTACTCAACGCCTGCGGTTCCAACACACGATCGTGACCCTTTTTCATTGGGATTGCATCATCCTTAAGAAATAAACTATACGCAAATCCGTCGTCAAACTTGGCTTTGTTTGTAAAACAAGCATTTTAGAAATGCAGGGAACAAACAAAAACACTTGCACAACTCCGTTGATGCTCTGTAAAAATAAACTCCATCCACTGGTCCCTTAATGCTGTTTTTTTTTTGGTAATCTGTGCAGGGTTGTCTTGCCCTGGCAACCAAAAACACACTTCTTTTGTGACTTTTCGCGACGCTCTCGCTCTGATCAGTGAAGTATGTTGTGCTCTCAGTGCTCTGCTTCCGGCAGAAGTGCCTCAGGACCCATAAAAGGAAATTTCGCTCCATCTAACGTCACACAGAGCCATACTCGAAAAAAACTTTCCGAAACTTGTGACAAACCGGAAGGAGTATTTTTGGAACAGAAATACTCCTTCAAACGTACAACTTAATTTTTGAAACTTTGTACATGTTTATCATGGGAATCCAACTCTTTAACAGTGTAAAAAACTCAGTATGCATGAAATAGCATTTCACCCCCCCCCCCTTTAAGTTTTCGTGACCATGCATACACCAACGAGAGCGTGCGCATGCTGTAATTCATGCATATGCCTGCATCCCTGTGTAATGCCTATGAGACTACTGTCATTAAAATAATGAAAACGTATTGCCATAAACAATGTATTTTGCAGCACCATGAAATAAACAGTAGAGCACAATATGAATCGATAGATTTTTAATGCCATGCATCCGATTTATATCGTCATATTGTCCAGCCCTATGTCATAATATGTTAAAGTATGGTATTTGGGGTGAAAAGCTCCCCTGCTGTTGGGGCTAAAGGTGCACAGTAATTAACATGAAAAATAATAGATGGCTGCCTTTCCATTTGTTGACATGACATGGTTCAGCTGGTAAATATATTATGTTGGGTGTCCATATTAGAGTTAATCACCATGCTTAGAATGAAACCATTATATTTAAAACATGATATAAATCATATCATATAATAAAATATAATTTGTTGTTATTACTGTAAATACATATTCAATTATTATTGGATCTCCTTCAATACTTTAATAATCTTTACTTATTGAAACAATTATGTTTCTTTATTTTAAAAAATATTTTTTTATATTAACATATTTTAATGACAGTATATTTATTGAAAACAATTAATTATTTTATTTTTCAAAATAAGCAGAAAATAGTACTACTAGTAACTATTGAAATAAGTACTAGTGTCTAATAAATATATTAGTGTACAGGTGCTGGTCATATTATTCGAATATCCTCATAAAGTGTATTTCACAAATTCCATTCAAAAAGTGAAACTTGTATATTATATTCATTCATTACACAAAGACTGATATATTTCAAATGTTTATTTCTTTTAATTTTGATGATTATAACTGACAACTAAGGAAAATCCGAATTCAGTATCTCAGAAAATTTGAATATTACTTAAGACCAATACAAAGAAAGGATTTTTAGAAATCTTGGCCAAATGAAAAGTATGAGCATGTACAGCACTCAATACTTAGTTGGGGCTCCTTTTTCCTGAATTACTGCAGCGATGTGGCGGAGCATGGAGTCGATCAGTCTGTGGCACTGCTCAGGTGTTATGAGTACTAATGAATAAGTACTAGCATATTTTATAAGTATTTAATTAATATTTAATTAATTATTCAATATTTAATGAATTATGAGTGTCTATTTAATAAGTACTAGTATCTAATCGATAAGTACTGGTATCAACTAATAACAACTACAGTAGTATCTAATAAATCCTTACTAATTAATAGCTAAATAATAATAAGCACATTTAACAAACAAATAAGTACCTAATGGGATATTTAAAAGTAGCTACATATAAGTAAGTCCGTACTAGTAGCATAAATAGGTCTACATTTTATGAATTAAATGTTGAAGCGGCTTGCCATACACTTTCTTTCTGAGGACGCCCTCTATAAAGCAACACCAGAGACTAACGGACGGGACGACCTCCAAGCTCGGGATAAACGAGGTGGGTGAATGTTTTTGTTAGTATGTCTTTGAATTAAAAACCACACTGAAGTGGCGTTAAACACGAGCCCCATCCAAAACAGTGCCATCTCCATGGAAAAACACAACAGATGAGTGTTATCCAATGGGAATTTGGCTAGTAATAGGCTGAAACCTCAGAGTTTTGGGAACACAGTTTAGTCTAACTGGAATGAGTCAGCCGTTCCCGACAGGTACCAAAGGCCTAGGTTAAAACCCGCCGAGAGTCTGATATGGCAGGCGGAAGGGGTTACTCCGGGTCATTATATCCGCTATATACGAAGCACTGATTTATATTGGCCGGGTCTTATTACGTCAATTAATTAACAAAGCTGAGAGGCAGGAAATAAGGATATCTGCCAGGAAATTAAAAACTGGAGACGATATAAAGTGAGAGCAAAAAAGAAGAATATCATGCACGTTTTGGCAGCGTCTTGGAAAGAGTATGTGGGTTTATTTATGGCGCGAAGGCAATCGCTGTAAAAATAAACACACTTTATGGCTCCGTTCCAAAAACGAATGAGCTGCCTTACTGTCTGCTGTCTAATTAGGGAGCCTTTTTTCTATAGAAGGCAACATTCTAACTGAAATTAAACCCTAATAAGTGACTGGTTTGGAACACCCTACATAGGCAACAACTTATACGTCATACAAATAGAACGCCTAACATTAAGTGCACAAGAAACTATTTCTAGAGAGTTCAACGTTAAGAATATAACATGATACTCCAAGGAACTGCACAGTAGCTACTCGCAAATAAACAGTTTTTATTGTGACTTGTGTTTTAAATATATATATATATATAAGCATTCATCCCATTTCCTCCACAAGATTAAATGGATATTTTCATTTTTTTTCATCACAGTGCATTATGGGATCGGCGTCTCTGTAAACAATATTTAAAGGATAGGCCTAATTTCTATATATTGGATAAAACGTTTCGACAACATTATAATATTTTTCAAAAACCATAAAAGTTACACAAAAAAAAACTATTGTAAAAACAGTTTCCACTCGGAAATTAACAGTGAATTTTACAAGGAAAGAGCAAGTTTGCATTGAATTAAACATTACATTTTGAAGTAGAAACACTGAAATACTACGTCAAAAATTTTAATTTTACAGTACATTTAGGAACAGTGTTGGGGAAAGTTACTTTAAAAAGTAATGCATTACAATATTGCATTACTCCATAAATAAAGTAACTCGTGTTACTTCATTACTGTACATGGAAAGTAACACATTACGTCACTTTGTCAACTAAGCTGGGTTTGCTTATTTGACATTATTAACAAAAACCCAAAATCTATATTTTAGGTAACTCTAAAAGCCCTTTCACATCAGAAGTGAAATTAATAAGCCACTAATTACTCACAATTTCTCTTAACACGGAGACAGGAGAGCTGTAAGTCAGTAAATGATCAAACTAAGTAACTTGCGTTACATATGTGACCACAAAACCAATCTGAAGTGTCAATTTTTCTTAATCGAATGAATCAGCTTTCCATTGATTCATGGTTTATTAGGATCAGACAATATTTGCTCAAGATACAACTATTTGAACATCAAAAAAAAAAAAAAATCTAAATATTAAGAAAATTATCTTTAAAGTTGTCCAAATTAAGTTCTTAGAAATGCATATTACTAATGAAAAATGAAGTTTTTATATATTTACGGTAGGAAATTTACAAAATATCTTCTCTATTTCATCTCTTTTTCATCTATTTGACCCATACAATGTATTTTTGGCTATTGCTACAAACTTAAGACTGGTTTTGTGCTCCAAGGATACATATTTGAAAAGGCAACTCAGATATTTTCTTATAAATGTAAAATATCCCAACTCTGTTTAGGAGTTAGTTAGGAAGTCAGATAAAAAAAAAAAAAGTTTCACTAACCACAAAACTTAGATAAGATCATGATTGGTATCAAATTTTTTTTTTTTTTTTGCCACGAATCACTGCACAATGGTTTTGGGTGACGTTTACTTTCAGAGACCCTGAATATCAGAGCTTTGGTTTGTCTCAAACCCATTATAACCTTAAAAAGACATAATTCACCTCATGAGCGCGAGGGCCACTTATCAGAGGTGAAGGCCTAATAAAACCGACAAAATGTCACATTCTCACCCCCAGACCGAAGCACAACACTCCCAGTGATGGAAAAACTAAGTGAGAACAATTCGAAGTATGAGCCCGTCTGGCCACGATCCGAACCCAAAACCTCCCACAGAGCTCCCGGGATCCTTCAGGACGAGAGATCCAACTCCCCTCGAGCCGTCAGAGACTCGCTCTGTCTAGTCCAACAAAAGGGGCAAAAGAAAAGCAGAATGTATCAGTCTGGACATAATCCCAGCTGACTTGAAGCTGAAAGGAGTCCAGATTGAGATGTTTTTCCTTCACATCCTGGGGCCAGTAGTTCAGAAGGTCTCATCCGGATCCGAATGACCTGGATTTGGAAATCCCGTGTTTTGCGATCCAGGATCAGGTGATCCATTTTACTTTTGTGCTGGTTTTTCAAAGCAACATTGAACTGGATCAACCTGATACAGATACACACTTCTTCAGATTTCCAAATCTGGATTATTAATGCGCTAAAGTAACATGGTGATTGGGGAAAAATGCAGATGTTTTGCATTGCATTTATACAAATAACTACTTCTGACTGGTGCATCTCTGATGATGGTGCCATTGTATTTTACAATCAGTATAAAATAAAAACTACTTTAAATGAAATGTAATATTTGTGTTTGATATTGACAGCTGTTTCTGGCATTTATAACATGCTAAAATGCTTGGTTTTTTGGACCAGTTTTAAAGTTTCATTACATATTTGTTCCTGAAATTCACCCTTCTGCTAAAACTTTTCAAAAGTAGCCCAATGTTATTAAAACGTTTTGAACAACACAAACTGAGGATTTAATCCAGATCAAACCAAGATTGGCTTTTATTTAATCCAAATTCAGAATTCTTTTTTTTTTTTTTTTTAGAACAACCTGTTTTCAAGATTTGATCCGATGTGATTGCCAAAATCCGATCAGATTACTCTTGAATAACTGGCCCCTGGCCCCTCGGGCTGAAGAGCTCAGAAACCTTCAGCATCGCTCAGTGATTTACTGTAAAGATGTGCATACATATTTCCCATCACACACAGTAAGTCACACAGGAGGAGCGCTTTCCCACACACACACCTTGAGGTTTGGGATTGCGGGATGGATTCCCAGCAGTGCAGGACGTTCCAGGAATCGAGCGGGACGCTGGCATCTCAAGCAGACGTGCTCTGGCTCTTCAGCAACACCTGAGCGTAAAAATGGGTCAGAGGTTCAGTAGCGTCTGAGAAAACCAAACATCCAAAAATATGCATGAAATTTGTTTTCATGTGGTCTGGAAAAACCTTTGCACCACTTTCAGGAAATGTTTTGATTCATGGAAATATCAAGAAGAAATGGCTTATTTTCATTGCATCAGAGTTTACTCATCTTGAGGGTTATTTTCAAATGTATATCTTATATTTCTATAACAAATGTCTTCTAGTTGTTTAAACATCTGACAACTTTAACTAGTGTTTCCATGCCATGAATCATACTGCATGCTCATTTTCAAAGATTTGCTTACCTTCACACACACACAGCCAATGAGGTCATTTCCTGTTTACGTATTGTCACTGCATGACAACAAAATGTATTCTTGCTTTAAAAAAAAAAAAAAAATCATTTTAATAATAATAAAAATGATCCAAGAAGAAAACATTGGAACAAACAATAAATAATGAAATAGAAAATAAAATAATTTACAAATAATAAATATTAAAATATAAAAAAACAAACTTTTAATTAAAAAATAAGCAAAAATGTAAACTTAATTTGTATATATTGCACGTAATTTATAGATTTGAGCTTTATTAAGTTTCTTTAAGGATTGAGAAACATTAATACAAATTAAAAAAGAAATGCCACAGAACTTGTAGCAACTTTAAATCTACATTTGTGGAACAAAAACATATAGCATTAATATATGATTGCACAAAAATGTGATTTTCAAAAGCAGGTGTTACATCGTTTGCGATTTGTGATGGTTGTATAGCGAGTACGACAATCATTTTGCTTTTTAATTATTAAATATTTCAAACCAATTAGTTTAATGACATATTCTGAGAAGAATTAATGATGAAAGCTACATAAGTCAATTTCTATTGGTTTATTAATAAAGACACAAAAATAGAACTGCACTAAAGGTAAAGGATTTAAAAAAGAAATTTTACATACAGCAAAAAAATAAAAATGCAATTGTTTATATTTTTATAATTAAGGGAAATAAGAAACCTCATGTTATATTGACTGGAAAAGTAAGAGCTCTAACAAAACACATTTTTCGGTGAGTGTTGAGACTGACTGTAATTAGCATAGCTGGTTAATTTCTGACCAATAAACAAAAAAAATATTTTTTTAATCTATCAATATCTGGTCATATTGCTGTAGCCACCATTTGATAATAGCTTATTCCTTTATCTTACTTTAATCATAAAATGTTGAGAGATGCTTTTATATTTCCCCCAGTCTAATGTCATTAGTTTAAAGAAGAGAGTGTGTGTGTGTGTGTGTGTGTGTGTGTGTGTAACAGCAAAGGAAACTGCTGCCCCCTACAGGAGGAAAAACAAAACTGTGCAAATACTCCAGAGGAAAAGATAACATTTATTATATTCTGTAAATATAAATCACACATAAGTATCTCAGTCACATTGGGTTCATTGTGTACAGTTCATGACACAGTCAGTGAGTGAAATCACTTGCTCTTTCTCTTCTTTTTGGCAGCAGGTGCGTCCTGCAGGTCGTCTTGGCTCTCGGCCGCTCTCTTTCTGCTGGAGTCACTTGTGGAGATCTCATCGGACTCCTGTCCTTTGTCTTTCTTCTTCTTCTTCTTCTTCTCTTTGTGATGTCTGTTTGTGTTGGAGTCTATCTCTGCTGTGTCGGCAGTGTTTTGGGTGTTTTCTGACATCTCCTCCAGGCCGCTGTCGTTCAGAGACTCTTTCTCTCTCTTGTCTTTCTTCTTTTTCTTCTTGGGTTTCGGGCTGTCGATCGTGTCTTCTGTGCATTCAGCTTCTGTAGTTGATTCCTTAGGTTCGGTTTGGGCCACAAGCTCTTGCACTCTGACAATCAACAAATTATTATTATTAGTAACGACACACTTATCTCTCAAATCGATACCATTACGAAACTTGGGTTCCAAATCAATGCATTGCATTTTTATTTTATTGTATTATTTTTTTACAATGTATTGCAATTTTGTTTGCTTTTCTAACACTGCATACAAGCTTTAGATGATACATGAACGTGAGTTTATTTCAGGAGCATCAAGCCATAATGTACTACAAAATGTTTATTTCAAAAAACCTAAAAAAAAAAACAGTTATGTAAAATAAATGCATTTTATTAAAATTGCTACGTTAAGCTGTTCCTGTCAAAAAAAATAAATAAATAAATAAATTGCACAGCAGGCTATTTTTGTGAACAATTACTTATTTAAATAAGTTTTCTTTAAGTGTTTGATTGAAGATAAAAGCTTTATGTTAATAAAAACCAAATACATCATTAGGATGTTTTAACTTCTAACTGTTGCTTCAGGCTAAAATATGAGTCTATAATCCATAACACTTCCTTCAGTAAAAAAGTCAATTTCCTGTTGTCTTTAACATAAAAATAAGAGCAGCTTTTGTTTGTAATCTGTGCAGAATTCTCTTCTAATTCAGACGAGATTAACACACACAGCTTTTCACTTCTCAACGCATTAACTGGAGTGCTGTGGATTATTATTGTGATGTTTTTAATCAGCTGTTTGGACTCTCATTCTGACGGCACCCATTCACTGCAGAGCATCCATTGACGAGCAAATGATGCAATGCTACATTTCTCCAAATCTGCTGAAAAACAAATGCATCTACATCTGGGATGGCCTGGGGATGAGCACATTCACAGCAAACGTTCCTGTACTATTCCTGTAGCAGAGCTGTTTCAAGTTTAAACAAGAGAAATTGGGTTGACTGTACCTGGACTTCTCCAGCCGTCCTCGGATGAGCAGAACACCTGCGTTATCAGCGTCCAGCTGGAAGACCTCAAACTCCAGGCTCTGTCCGACGCTCAGTCCACAGTCCCTCCACTGCTCCGAGCTCAGCGGACCGGGCTTCACCACCGACGCGTTAAAGCAGCCGTGAACCAGACAGCCCACGTGACCCACTCCCATCTTATTAATCACGCCCTGAGCGACACACACACAACATTTAGTTCACCCAGAAAATGTTTTACTCACCCTCAAAAACAACCTGTGTGTATATGACTTTCTTCTCTCAGACGATTATTATATTAAAAATGATCCTGGCTCTTCCAAGCGTTAGAATGGGAGTAGCTGGGTGTTTTTGTGCAACACTCCAAAAGACGTCAAATAAAGTGCGTGCATCCATATTTATACACTTTTAAAAATGGATATTTTTCTTTATCCAAAAATGCATGGATTCGCTACCTTTATTTATGCCCCGAAGCCACGTGAGGCATTTTTTATTAAGGATGCACGCACTTTATTTGACTTCTTTTGGACTTTTAAACAGAAACACAAACCTACTGTCATTATAAAGCTTGGAAAGCAAGGATGACTTTTAATATAACTCCAAACTGGATTCATTTGAAAGAAGAAACTCTTATAAACCATCAGCCAATGCACAGAACATGAAGATCTCGTAAGACGTACCACGAGCTTCGATCCCTTCTTTGGTTGGAAGACTACGAACGACGCCTCGATGTTGAAGTGAATGAAGCCTTGATCGTCGTGAATATCTCCATACTGTCCCACCACTTTAATGTTGTCATATGCCATGGGAACACCTTTCAGACTGCAGAACAACAGAGATGAGCCAATGGCTGTTAGAGTATCCTTCGTTGTAATCTTTATTGATAAATGAGGTTTAATAAGTTTCAGCTGTTTACAGTAATTGATTATCAAAATGTCAGTCAATAGAGCTGTAAGATTATGCTAAAGAAATTCTTAAACCACATTTTTATTCACTAATTTGATTGTTTATTATAAAATAGTAATTTACACCAATCAAATTAGTGAATAAAAATGATTAAAATGCATGAAAACTAACAAAATAAAAAAGTAGTAATCTAGCATAATTGAAAATAAATGCATATTTTCCAAAAAAAAACACACATAAGGCAATTTAAGTATGAAATATATAAACTTTTTAATGAAATAATTATGTTTTGACTCCCATTTGAAATAAACATTTAAACAGAGGGTGTAAAAAAAAATAGAAATATAATACATTATAATACAATATAAGACATTATAAAGGGGTTAATAAAAATATATAGGCTAATAGAAATGCATATGCAGAGCATATATGTAAAGCAGCAGTCTAAAGTTTACATCCCCTTGCTGAATCTGCAAAATGTTAATTATTTTACCCAAATAAGAGGAATCATAAAAAAAGCATGTTATTGTTTATTTAGTGGTGACATGAATATCTGAATATGTTAAGATATTTCACATAAAAGATGTTTACATGTAGTCCACAAGAGAAAATAATAGTTGAATCTATTTATATTTTGCAAAACTCTCCTTTCTAGAGCAAAAAAAAAATGAAAAAGTCTATTATTATCGGAGTTCACAAACATCGAATGAAAACTTTCCATCATGTATTGCAGGAAAGATGGATAATTATTAAGTACTTTTGTAATCTTCCAGCTATAACCTGCTCATTTCTACACAAACTACATCAAATCATGATCAAACTGGTGTCTTTGGAAGTTGACTTCATAACTTTAAGCAGCAATAGAAGTATGCCAACTTTACAAACAGAAAAAAGGGATCAGAGTTGCACCTTTTGGGGTAACTTAACAACAGCTTGTCACTGGATCAGGACATATTTGTACCTTTTTTAACCCTATTGGGTACATATTAGTTCCTTTGGTACGTGTTGTTACTTCTCTAAAATACTAATGTGTAGCTATTAAGGTAATAAAAGGGTACAGTTATGTGCTTTTAAAAGGTACTGCTCCAATGACAAGCTGTTGCACCGCAAAAAGTACACTTTGACTCTTGGTCCCCTACAGAACTTCAATATCAAATTACAGCAGTGACACACAATGACAAGTTTACAAACAGTACCATAGTAGACTATTTTTTTTATGTATTATGTTTTTATTAACTGTATCATAATACTGAAAGACACTTTTACCTGCTGGAGTATTTGAGCAGCTCGGCGTTGAGTTCCTCCTGTATTCCGGTGCGTTTCTTCTGCAGGTACTGCGGCGGCAGCGCGATGTGTTTGCGGCGCGAGTCAAGCACGAGACATGAGTATCGCGCGCTCAGCAGCTTCACCGCGTCCGCGAACGACGGGATGAGACACGGAACCTGCGCGGAGACTCCGTCACCTCTGGCTCCGACATTTCCACTGGATGTCGAGACATCCGAGGAGTTTGTGACAGGTTTCGGTGCTCCGTCCTCCTGCGTCCAGTTCGCCATGCCGTACTTGTGGAGGAGCACATGGTGCGTTCGCTCGCTGGTTCGCATTCGAAAAGTGCGGAGTGATGCGCGACCACAGGCGGAGAGGAGGAGAACTACATTTAGAAAAATAAAATAAAAGCATTTTAAAATAATATTTATTTATGTTTTTTTGGTTAATAGTAAGGAACTATTTAAAAGTTAGAAATAATAAACATTCTTAATTATAATTATATTTAACTACGCTGAAAATAAAAATTACAATTAAAAATACAAAATCTAAATAATTATAAAATAAAATATAATTCGATAAAATTAATCTCTTATGAATTTGTTTAGATTTTTCTGTTGTTTTTGCAAATAATACAGGATTATTTAAAAGTTAAAAGTTAAAAATTACAAATTAGCTTGATTAATTACACTTAACTAAAACGGAAAAAAAATTATATAAGTTGTAAATAAATAATTAAAAATAAAATAAAAATGTAAGCAATATTTTTATGTTGTTTTGATAAATAGTAGGAAAATATTTAAAAGTTAATAATTAACTTTTTTAATTATAATTATAATAAAATAAAATAAACAATAATTAAATATAAATTATAAATAATTAATCAGAAAAATAAAACTAAATAAAATTAGTGTCATGATTTTTTGATTTTTTTCTGTCGTTTTTGTAGATAGGAATCTATTAACTTCATGAATAATAATCATTTAAAATGTACAAATATTATTCAATATAAATTACTAACTTAATAAATAAATAAAACATGATTTTACTTGAGTTATTTCAGCTGTTTTTGATAAGAAGCTTCATTATTTACATGGTTAATAGTAAAGAATTATTTAAAAGAAAAATAAAGAATAATTAAAATTAAATATAATTTACAATTAATGATAAATAATCAAAAACTAAGAAAGGACTCTGTTTTTTTCTCTTTATTAATGCAATAAATAAAAAAATGGATGAAGGGGACATTGAATTAAATTAAATAATGCATCACTTCTGATTTTTTTTTTTTTTTTTCAGTTACATTACTGTGCGTTTTGGAGACATTACCACAGCTCTTCAGGATTGGGTCTGTCTCACTACAGAACTACACACTACAGAATGCACTACATATGCATAACTGACTTAAAACCATTTTTTGTTGGTGAAAATACTAGTGACCTAAGACTTTTGCACAGTACTGTATTTTAAAGATGTAGGCTATATTAAAACAAACATATTTGGTGTGTGAATTAAAAGTGTTACTGTGTGTTAATTGCTTAATCATCAGTCATAATGCCACAAATTACATTTGACATCTTTATTTCATTTTAATATGAAGCCTCTATATAAAAATACTGTCAATTAATAAATATCTTTACAGGCATCTTGCAGTGTGCATTTATACGATCAGGAAAAAAAGCATTCAGTATACCATACAATATCAGGATTACAATTTCAGATTCAACATTCCCTTTATCTAGATACAGGGAGAGAGAAAGAGATACAGAAAGAGAGAGAAGATTGTTTGCATGCTTTTTTGTACTCATATATCTGTTTTCTTTACGCTGGTCATCAAGGTCATCAGCTCTGACCTCTCCTGAGGTCATCAGGTAACTGGACACTGATTGGCTGTCTGTCTGCTCAATACTGTTATCTGACGCTCTGTCTACATTATGTCCTGTGAACGCCGTCTGTGCTTCTACTGTCAGCCCGACTCAACCAATCAGAGTGTAGAACTGTCAGCCTGACTCAGCCAATCAGAGTGTAGAACTGTCAGCCTGACTCAGCCAATCAGGTGGAAGAACTGTGCTGTTAAGAGTGAGTGGGAAGCGAGCTGTCATGGCGAAGCGCTCCGTCCGTTGTAGGAGACTTGAGAAATGCCATTGCTGGTGCTATCCAAAACCTCCTGCAAACAGACAAACACACGAGCGAGTTTGTGAGGAGGTTTCGCTATGAGATACATTCAGACAGACAGGAGAGAGAGAGAAAACCTCCATTTTTAGCTACTGTATGAGCAAGATGAGCTTGTTTCTGCGTCAGATTTGGAGGAATGTTACATTGCATAACTTCTCACAAATGGATTGTCTGCAGTGAGTGGGTGCCGACAGAATGAGAGGCCATTTGTTTGTGAGAAGCAAAGTCATCATGAAGACATTTTTAATTTCAAACAATTGCTTCCTGCTAATCAATAATAACTCATCTTACAGGGAAAAAGAGGTCTGGTCTGAATCAGGAGAGAAATCTGCACAGATCAAACACTGTTTACAAGCCAAACGAGTCCAAAACAGCTCTAAACAAATACGTGTGTGGATTTTAAGGTGAGAGACAACAGGATATGGACTTTTTTCACACATTATTATGGGTTATAGAATCGTATTTTGGATAGGTTTGATGTTAAAAATGTTTTAATGATAGATTTGTTTCTTAAAAACATTCATCTTTTGGGTTCTCAAGATGTTAACTGATGGACTGGAGTGGTGTGGATTATTGTGATGTTTTTATCTGCTGTTTGGACTCATATTCTGACGGCAACAATTCACTGCAGAGGATTTTTTGATGAACAAGTGATGCAATGCTACATTTCTCCAAATCTGACGAAGAAAAACAAACTCTCTACATTAACCTACATTAGCAAACAAAATGAGATGTTTAAAACTGGCTTCATTCAATGTTCATATTTCTGTATTAAGTATGAAAACTGAGTCAGTTTTGATGTAATGTTGACTGTGGGGGTATGAGATACACCGGCACACACAGACCGCACAAACACACCAGCTCCTAGCTTACCTTCTCTGCCATTTCTTGCGAGTGATGCAGTGAATGTTCTCTCTCCAGAAACATGCGCTGCTGTTCGCTGCTGGCCAGTCTGCAGGTCAGCCATGTGGAAAGCGTGCAGCTGCTGACGCCCAGACATGCTAGAGACATGATGGCCAAATGAAGAGAGTGCATGCCATCTGAACGCTTGACCAGTGCACGGACAAACTGGAAGTTCAGGATTCCACCGATTAACCCACAAATGCAGCAGGAGGAAAATAATATCATCTGAGAAAGAGAAAATCATACATAATGTTAGCTGTTAGTGTATGCATATTGTGTGCATACAATATTCAAATAATAATATTGCATGCATATGTCATTAAAAATAATAATGCATATTGCATGCATATATCAAAATAACAATGCACAATGCATGCAAACATTAAAATAATATTGCATATTGCATGCATACAACATTAAAATAATAAGGCATATTGAATGAATGTATCATCAAAATATTAACACATTCCATTCATCATGAGAGAGAAAAACAAAAACATACATAATGTAAGCTGTTTGTGTATGCATTTTGTGTGCATCATTCAAATAATAATGCATATTGCTTGAAAACATCAATTAAATAACAATGCATATTGCTTGCATACATCATTAAAATAATAACACATTGCATACACCATTGCATGGATGCAATATCAAAACAAATATGCATATTGCATTTTTAGAGTAAAATATTGCATATTAAATATTGCATCCATACATTATTGAAATAATGTATATTGCATGCATACAATACAAAAAAAAATAATGCATAAAACATGCATTTAAAATTGAAAATAATAATGCATATTTCATGCATTCATCATTAAAATAATGTGTATATAGTATATACACTATATACTATAACAAATGCTTTAATAGTTTAACTTTTTCTGGTGGTCTGAAATCAGTAAGTAAAATATAATCAGTAAGTAAAAATGCCTGTGTAAAAGTAACAAACAAAGTGCCCGGGGCGTTGCTATTCATTTGCTAAGGTGCTCTGATTGGTTTTCATGCTCATAAAGGTCAGAGTATATTAATCGGGAAGCGTACAGCACAGCAGAAATACTGTATACGGTGGATGAAGATGAAACCATTGTGTACTGGGAGAATGGATTGTGCTGCTCTGTGATTTTATAATTGGTCAGACCTCATCCAGACAGTGACATTATCTGCCTGCAGAAAACTGCCACCTCAACACTTCAGGACATATCTGACCTCAAATTACACAAGAGACTTTTGACTCCTCAGCACATTATCACGTTATTCCTGGATGGCACACTCCTTTTTAGTGCGCCATAACTCCAACTGTCACTGCTCGGTATTGTGCACTGCAGAAATTGTAGGCTCCTATGATAAATTACTTACAATAATAATTGTGGGCAAATTACTAAAATCTAAATATACTGTTGTATTGGTAGACACTTTGATAAAAATAGCATACCATCATACCACTTGTTTTTGAAGTATATACAGTACACTAGGAAGGTCTATAATAAAGCAGTTGCATTTCAATTCATATAAAAGGCCATTCAGCTCATCATTTATAATGATTATATTGTAAACATCCATTATTTGTGACTTTTAAAGGCACTACAGGTAAATAGGGTAAAATCTAAACAAACACTGTAAATATCACAGTACATTAAGATAATTATTTTGCATTACAAAAAAATAACAAAATATACAAATTAGGCATTATATTAATACATATGCACTAATTTGCATAAATTTCCAGACCATACATGCATACATGCTGTTTTCTTTGGGGCAACAAGCATGTTGACATACGTCTTTTACTGTAATTTACACATTAATATTGTAAAGCCAGATTACAAAATCTTGTTTCATTTTGTTGACAAATGAGAGTTAATGATTTTTACTTTAGCTTTTATTACTCTACTAATGGGGAAATACTATCAATGGGTAGAAAAATATACATTAACCATATTTTTTTGGAATAAATGTTACAAAAAAGCTTGTAATGATGGTAAAGTGGTAAGGTAAAGTGCAATTATAAAATCAGATAAATAATGTATGAACAAACCCCTCAGTAAACATTTTCAGAACATAAATAGGAATAAAACTAAATTTTGGTGTATTTAAGTGTTACTGAAGTGGAGATAAAACTCATTTTGAGAAACCGACTATAAAGATATACACTGTAAGCGAAACATGTAAAGTGCAATTATAAAATCAGGTAAATAATGTATGAACAAACCGCTCAGCAAAAACTTACAGAATATGAATAGGAATAATACTGTAAAATTTGTTGTATGTAAGTGTTACTAAAGTGGAGATAAAACTAATTTTGAGAAACCGACTTTAAAGATATGCGTTGTAACCAAAACAGGTAAAGTGCAATTATAAAATCAGATAAATAATGTATGAACAAACTGCTCAATAAAAACATACAGAATATAAATAGGAATAAAACTGTAAATTTTGGTGTATTTAAGTGTTACTGAAGTGGAGATAAAACTAATTTTGAGAAACCGACTATAATGATATACACTGTAAGCGAAACAGGTAAAGTGCAATTATATAAATCAGATAAATAATTTATGAACAAACCGCTCAGTAAAAACTTATAGAATATAAATAGGAATAAAACTGTAAATTTTGGTGTATTTAAGTGTTACTGAAGTGGAGATATAACTAGGTTTGAGAAACCGATTTTAAAGATATACAGTGTAAGCGAAACAGGTAAAGTGCAATTATATAAATCAGGTAAATAATGTATGAACAAACCTCTCAGTTAAAATTCTCAGAATATAAATAGGAATAAAACTTTACATTTTGGTGCATTTAAGTGTTACTAAAGTGGAGATAAAACTCATTTTGAGAAACCGACTATAAAGATATACACTGTAAGCGAAACAGGTAAAGTGCAATTATAAAATCAGGTAAATAATTTATGAACAAACCGCTCAGTAAAAACTTACAGAATATAAATAGGAATAAAACTGTAAATTTTGGTGTATGTAAGTGTTACTGAAGTGGAGATAAAACTCATTTTGAGAAACCAACTATAAAGATATGGACTGTAACTGAAGATGCAAATAGATGAAGTGCAATAATAAAAGTAGCAGATTGATATATGAACAAACCCCTCAGTAAAAACCTTTAGAATATAGATAGGAATAAAACTGTACATTTTGGGTGGGTGCAGGTACTGCTTTAAGAATATCATTGTAATTGAAATCTACAGATGTAAAGAGTGTAAATAAGCGATGAAAAGTGATGTCAAGTGTCATAAACACTTAAATGTGTGATTTGCATGTTTTCTTTCCATTAGTCTGAAAGAAGACATGTCCAAAATAACAATGGTTTTGCATGTAGAGTCTTGGCTTCAATCACAAAATTAGATTAAAATTAAAAATTGAAATGCATATAACCTCATTTATTTTGAAAATAATTATTGCATAATGTTTCAGATACAGTTTTAAATTACATAAGGGAACAAGCATATTCATTCCACCATTCTGTCATTTCCTTAAATGACTGCATTATCAATTCTGCTAAAACAGAATACGATCTCTCATATTTTACTATAAAAAAAATAGTATGCAGAACATACTCAGCATACTATTAAGCAGGTATTCCATTCATACAGCAGCCCATATCATGTTACACACTGAAGAGAAACAGCCAAAACACCCTTTTTACAGTATGTTGGCTGTTTAAGTATCTAAACCCTGCTGAGATGAGACTGTCCACTGGGACTACAGATAAAATACGTAAAGTGTTCTTGAGTAGCTCCTGACATTACTGTCAGGAATTCAGAACCATTACAGGCTGATGGGGAGAGTTTCCTTTTAGCCGTACAATAACATTACAAGCAAGGCATAGAGGACGGTGAAACAAAAATCAATCTGCAGGAGAGATCAAGAGATAAAACGAGAAACAGTAAAGCGTGTTTGAGGAGAAAGCTGAAAGCTTGTATACAAGAAATGAAAGGTAAACAAGGAATGATATGAAAAGAGACAAATGGAGAGTATTATGGGAGAAACGTGAAACCTCTCAGACTAGTGTTTCACTTCAGTATGGATTTGTGATTAACACTCTCCACTGGGGCGGCTCACTCCACTCGGAGGTGGCTAATTGAATCTCATCTCTCCAGTGAAGTATCCTGGGATATTTACACAAGCACACACACACACACACACACAAACACACAAACACACACTCACTATGAGCTGTAACTGCATGAATATTGCATGCATTTATAGTTAAATATGCACTAATTTGTATACATTTACAAAACAAAAATCATAACATATAAACCAGGTTCAAAATTCTTGTTTAATTTTGTTGATCTATTAAATTTTTACGGTTTTTAATGAGGAGATTGTGTGTATATAAATATTATGCTAAATGTAATATGTAACTGAAATTAGATGCAATGTAGACAAATGTGCATGCAAATAAACAACTACATTATTATTTTGGATGTTTTATTTTCACTATTCTGAAATAATGCATAGTAAGAAAACGAAATCTCAAAATTAATTAGTGCATGAAAATCCCACTGATTTTGTCTGTATAGTGTCTTGCATTAAAATCACAAATTAAGATTAAAATTAAAAATAAAAAAATAAAAAAATAAAAATAACCATGTTCATTTTCACGACATTTTTTGCATTGAATTAAACGTGCAATGTATTGAGGTCTTGACAGAAAATATAGCATACTACTGTTTGAAACATTTGTTTCATACTGTTTAACATGAAATTTGAAATAAAGAATGCATGTTGTTAACAGTTTATATTTTACAAAAACTATCTCTAAATTAAAATAGCATTTAATGTGAGTTTTTACATTCTACTTAAAAAAACACAAACAAATCATGAATATGTGTGGTGAAATGCGTAAGTACACTTAAGAGTATGTTTTAGATCTTAAACTACAGTTAAAAATCTTGTATTTCTGTTTTACATTTTAAAATATTTTAATTTGAACCAAAAACTGATTAACTTCCATTTAGACATTTTTATTAGAAAAAAACACATATGTTCTCAAGCTATAAAGACCTCAGAAACCTAAAAGTGATCTGAAGAACCTTTAAAATATAACAAAACATCATATAGCATATACAGTAAGTGTAGGAGACTAGAGAATGTGCATTAACAGTTTACAATCCTAACTTTATTGGCCGTGAACAACATTTAACATCCATGCAACCTTTTCTTTATGTGAACCAAAAAATTTTCTTTTATGGTACTGATGCAAACAAAACCCCTTTGGTACCATTTTAGGAGGGTACTAGAGTACAGCGTGTGCTCTAGAGTAGAGTATACGTACTTGCACAGCAGAATGTGTGTATGACGATACTTAAGTGCATACTCACAATCAGTCCTGTCCTTTTCCGTGCACACAGCATGCCACACAGTCCACAGACAAGAAACTATGAAACAGAATACATCATATTTGAGCATTTTACCAGAAATGAACTGAATAAAAAACATGCAGAAAACAGGGGAAATGTGACCCAATCATACTGAGTTCAGATTTAGAGTCACATCTGAACACATCTGAACTGAACTGAACACACTAATGAGGTTAAGCTATATACTGTATTAGTCAATGAAGCAAAGATCTCACATGCACCATGAAAATGTGACATATTCACAAAATAACAGATTTCTTTACAGTAAATACTGTGCAGATATAAAAATGCATTTTATGGTATTTCCATGGTACATCAAGGTATGGAATGGTATGGAATTAAAATTGTGAAAGTGTACTTAATTGTTTTGAATGTGCACTTGTAGTTCAAATCTTAAAAGTATATTTTAAATAACTTGCAGATTATATAATATTAATGAAATAAAAAACCACTTAAGTGACTTAACACTTTCATCACTATGTTTCTTAACATACTTAAGTACACTTTCAAATAAAGTGCACTTTGTAATGTCAAATTGTTGTTTGTTACATGTTATTTGATTTTACATTTATAGTTATTATATTTTTTACATTAATTATAATAACATTTCAAAGACAATTAAAGCATGAAATTACATATAAAAACATAAGTCCTATTTAAGTGGGTCAAAAATGCATTTAATGTAAATTAAAATCATGTATACGAAAACAATACATGTAGTTCTCACATTATTAACATAATAAGTACTAATTTTAAAATTAAGTACACTATAAGTACATGTAACTACATGTACTGTAAAATAAAGTGCAACCGACCTATGCTAAAGTATGATTTACTGTTTTTTTTTTTCTCAAAGGTATGTCCCCACAGAACTATCCCCTAACGTTCATTATTAAACCAAACAAGAACATCCGGGCAACGTTGTTTGTAGATTATTTTTGTAACCAGAAACTAACCTTGCCAGAACGTTCTGAGAATCAAAAATTATCAGGTGGGTAGTACATTTTAATACAAATACAAAGATTTTTAAATAAATGCTGCACAAAACTTTCATTGCTTGATTCGGATCAGTTGTTTATGCTGAAGAAGAGTAGAAAAGTGTGACGTACGCAAACTCCGCTCCATAAAGGAGAAGCGTCGCCCTGCTGGGTCTTGTGCTTCGCCTTCACCCGGAAGATGCCCACCGTGCCCAGGGCGATGCTGGACACCCCGAGCCCTATCTCCAGCACCGACAGAACCAACAAACTCGAGATGATCTTCCGGCTGGAGCACATCTTCGCTCGGACATCCTTCCTGACCGGTGCGCAAACACTTCACTCCATGTCTTCACAGATAAACCAAACGCATAAAATCCAGGAAAGTGTGCAGATGAACATCAACTTATGTGATTTCTCCAAAACACACCAGTAGTTCATGAGTCAGTGCACAGATGTGTTCTCCATCAGTTTAACTTTACCCTCCTCCTCACTCTGTTTACCATGCTCCAGCTCCTGCTCCTGCTCCATGCGGTTTCCTTCAGTCTGACGGAGGAAAAGCTCCGCCCACTGTCACCATCGAATTTTATTTTTTACAGTGCTGCAGTAGAATGGCTCTAAAATAGTTTTACAATCGTTGTTTGATCATATACCTGACGGAATTCCTTAGAACGGTAATTGTTTCAAATGTTCCAAATCTAATCTGGCGGGAAAAGTTTCGATTCTGTCGGAAAGCGGAGCAGGTGTCCTGGCGCGGTTGTGCGCAATGGTGCGTAAAAGCGCTGATTGTGGTAAACGCGCCCCGGTCAGTTTATTGCATTAAACCAGAGAGACGGACACATAACGGCACATGCCAGCACAGCGCGTTAAGACACTCAGTCACATTTTATTAGAAAGGTTTTGAGTGGAACGGATCCATAATAGTGCGCATAAAAGTTCTTTATATAGGGCAAAGCATGCTTTTTGCAATGTTTGGATGCTCTGTGATTATATTAGTGGAATTTCCAACCGGAAAAAAATGATTCCTAGAAACATTTCCAGTGACACTTGACCAAGAAACATGACCATCCAGAGAAATCTGTGTAAAAGCTGATGGAAACTGCTGTAGAGCCGAGCATTCCAGTGCATTCCCAAGAGCAATAATGAACATGATCAAGAGCATTTATCAAACTCACAGTAAATGTTTTGCTTATTTGTATTACAATATCACTTCCTCACCGACAGGCAGGAAAAGAAAATTGATTTTATTGTGGAAAAATAATCATTATTCTATGTACCCAGCTATAGTGCCTCTCTAATTAATTTATAACCAAGTTTCATATGGAGAACTTTGGAAGAATAGTAAACAAAGCATTAAAAACACTGTGCAACACACACACACACACAAATTTGTTTTTGTGACAAGTTGGTTCATCCCATAGGTGTAATGGTTTTTATACTGTACAAACTATATACTCTATGGACCTTCACCAACTCTACACCTACCCCTAACCCTCACAGGAAACTTTGTGCATTTTTACTTTCTCAAAAAAACTCATTCTGTATGATTTATAAGTGTTTTGAAAAATGGGGACATGGGTTATGTCCTCATAAGTCACCCTCTCCTTGTAATACCTGTGTCATACCCATGTCATTATACAGAGTTGTGTCCTGATATGACACAAAAACAAGAGCACACACACACACACACACACACACATACATGCGCACACACACACACACACACACAGTATATATACATATACAATTTCAATGGAATTATTTTTCCATTAGCATAGAGGTGTACATTTTAAATTAAAATATTAAAGTATATTAAATATACAACTTAAATATCTAAATTAAAAATGTTAATAACTGTTTATAATCTATTTACAATTGCATTATTTTGCAGGCATCAAACAGACTTAACATCACGCAGGTTTCATTGAGTTCAGAAATGCTGATGGTGCTGTCAGGATATCTGATCTGTTTCCTGTGGTATAATTCATCGCACCGCACATTGTCTGTGAATCAGCTCGAGAACATCAGCTGTCTGTAATCTCGCCCTTGATTCGATAACAAGACGCCCCCGTCCGTCTGCTGAGTCATCAAACTACTGCTTCTTCCCTGTCTTTCTCCCTCTCTCCCGTGTTTGCAGGGTTCGGGGGAAAGTGAAAGAGCTGGACTGATTGTCAGTTTCAAGATCTAGAAATAGCAGGAAAGAAAAGGTGGAGGTATTTTTAGGACCTGTGACCATGAATAAAGAAGGAGGAAAGTACAGGGTGTATTGTTTGCACTGCGGGTATACCTCCGTACTCTTCTGCTAGTACTGTACTGTTCAATAGTTGATCACTTCTTCTTAGTCAAATTGCCATTTTCAATGCCTTAAAAGGGTAATGAATTGCTTCTGATTTTTTATATTGTACTGTTCTTCTAAAATCAAGATTTTTACATCACAAAACCCCATAATCTAGAAGTAATAAGCTATTTTCTGTCCGGTGTTTATCCCTTATTAGACTCAGATTTCTTCTTTTTCTTATTGTATCAATATCAGCTGTTTTAGACTACTTTAGCCTATCTGTAAAAATGTGCTTGACAAATGCCTTCATCTTTACGTTTATAAAGTCATATCTTTAACAAACGAATGCAAGTTCTTTACTTTGACATAATGATGAATGCGTTTCCAAAGCAGTGCTTCGTGAAGCTTTAAATCATTAGTTTCCAAGCAGTGCTTCAGAGCACGTAGGCCATCAAACTACAAAAGTCATGTGATTTCAGCAAACCAGGCTTCATTAAGAAACACCTGTTACGAAATTTTAGTGGTTCGCCATGGGGGATCGATCTCTTGTGAACTCATGAATCATGCAAGTTCAATTAGATCACATGATTCAATCGAAACAGTAACAGGATCTTAATAGTTATAGTTTTAGTAAAAAATCACAGCACTGCTTTTAATAACCCGACTGATGTGGTTACAGCATTTAACATTCTTGTGCAGAGAACTGAGCAAAGGATTATGGGAAATGTAGTTAAGCAGTGCAAGCCTGTTGCCTCTCAATGTGGCACAAACTGCTGTGCTCTGGCACGATTAATCACTAATCTTCTAACTCCCTAAAACTACATTGTGCTGGTCTTCACATGCAATCTGATCAAATCCAGCATGAGTTGAGGGCAGCATGATTGCTCTTCAGAAAGAACAAGGAATCCCTTACAGTGCTAAAGATCAGAATGTTTTTTGGGAGGGTGTAATTTGCCTCCTGTGGCAGTCCTGTCGTGTCGTTTGTCCTCCTGTGTCTCAGTTGCTCTTTGCACCATATTACCTTCCATTAGCATCACTGCAGAAGAGCTGCTTCCTATACACACGCTCTCACATCCTCCGTCTATTTATAACCACAGCAGGGCAGTCCTTTTTCTTCCTCGCTCTTTCTCTTCATGTGAGGTGGAAGGTTCTCATACTGGAATAAATCACTGTGTTCCCATCCACTGGCAAACTCGGCTCCGTTCCAACACATTGAGCTGCCTCGCTGTTTGCTGCCTATATAGATGTCTACTAGGGACTGTAGATACTGATACTGATATTATGTCACTTTGGATGTTAAACAGGCCTACATTGAACACGATTAAAGAAAAATAATACAAAATATAACTTTTATAACATTTTCATAGAGATTGTAACTTTTTATTAATTAAAAGAACTTATTAAAATTATGGAAGCATGTTTCTACCACGGAATAAAAAAAAAGGATATGCAAATTTTTAATATAAAAATTCAGATTTAATTTAATTTGATTTATTAAAATGTATCATTTTTATCTTGAACTTCTTATTTTGCCATGGAATAAAAAATAAAAAGGTATTTTTTGTGAATCTGTAAAATTTTGTGAAAATGTGAGAAAAATAGAGATAAAAATCAGATTAAAAATACAAATTTATTCATCTTTTTAAAAATGTAATTCGTCTTTTATAACACGAAGAAATTAAGAAAAAAATACTGCCATTAATATCCATAAATATTTATTTAAAAATATTTCTTACAGCGGTTCAATAATTTTTAAATTTTTGTTTTATATATATATATATATAATATATATATATATATGGTTATAAAATTCCAAAAAAATAATTTCAAAAGTTATATACATTTAAATTAAGTTTTGATTTATTTATTTATTTATTTATTTAATCATTTTTGTAAGCATTTAACATGCTTTACACATTATGCAGGTTTCATTCATTTGGCCAAACACTGATTATATTGGAAAGTATAATGTATAAAGCTGATTATCAATCATTTGTTTGCAGATGTTGTATTGGTTTAGTTCTATCATCTAATGCAATAGCATCCATATATTTTTTAGTGTCTAAATATGGTTATGTGCCCACTGTCACATTATTTGACTGTATCCCCATGATGTTTGGTTTGGACTCTTTGCATCATTATACAAGAGCTGATTTTCAGTTCTGTCAGGCTGGAAATGTGCCCATGTCACGGATCGCCCTGGAGCCCTGTTTAATGGTCCACAAGGGAGTGCTTGAATCCGAAGGGGTCCTGCCAAAGTGTGGTGTTATTGGCACATAGTGAGAACATCAGCGCCTGTGAACGCATGGGACCCGGTTATAATGATTTGCTGCTGCTAACAACCAGGCTTAGAGTTGTAACTGTAATTTTAGTGAAAAATGGATTGGTGTATTGTATTGGTGTGTGCAATCCATGATTGTCAGTGCCTCGTTATAAAGTGAAGCTATTTCTGTGTCACTCCCAGTGGTGGACGACAACACAAACACTGTACTAGAGTTAAAATACAATACTGCAGTAAAAGTCCACTTGACTCCAAGAACAAAAGTGATTAGCCTATTATGAGTTATGTTTATCTGTCATAATCACATGCATACAATGAGTTTCTAAACAGCTCGCTCTTTCACAGCTGATTAGCACATAACCGACTTGTAGTCATTTATAACCCTTAATAATAATAAACTATACTCATTTTCAATTTCTCTTATTTTGAATTAAGCATGGCCAATTCAGTGAGTCGACTAAGATTGATTCACTGAGTCACTAATCAGATCGATTCACAAATGAATCATTATGTGCTTGGCTGTTTGTGAACCAGATCAACCGGTTCACTGAAGAATCGATTTGAACGATGAAACAAACAAATCGAAAATATGTAGCCTAATGATGTAGGCTACATATTTTTTTCCGAATTCAAATTGTTCATTAATCAAATTGGCTCATTTTTAATCGGCATAGACTCAACGAATCGCTGATTTCTTCAAATTGAGAACTGCAGCATTGAGACCAGTTCAATGAATCACTTCGTTCGATTTGTGAACTTCGATGTAAAAGAATGATTCATTTAGAAATGGACATCGTGATCAGAATATATATTTCTAAATATAAATTGCTCATCACTCAAATTTTGAATCATACTTGGTGGTTCAGTGAGTTGTTAACTCGAACTGGATCACTGAAACGAATCAAAAGAATGATTCATTACGAAATGGAAGTAGTACGTGTTAATTTCTTAAAGGGTTAGTTCATTTTTTGGTGAACTAACCCTTTAACTTTTGAAATATCAAGTATGGGATTATTGTTATTATTGTTGTTTTTCCAGCAGGGTAGTTTTATCAACAAGCAAGTAACGAGTTTTCCAGCCAAACCTGACCCAACATAATCATTGCATAGTACAACAGAATAATAATAAAAAAATATGTGCAAATGCTATTCTGAACATATTCGTATAGTGCAAGAATGATGCAAACAAGCTTGAGCAGTGTTTAATAGAGTCCAGCCTTCAATCTGTAGGCTGTAGCTGTGCAAGTTTTGTTCAAGTTTAGCTCGACTTTCTTGTCAGCATTAGCAAATTATGCAAAAATATCTTGCATCTGCAGATTCTGCCCGAAAATCCCAGCTTGCCATTGACAGTTTCCATAATTAATGCAACAACGTTGAGAAGACGTAAAACTCTTCAACACACAAGCGTTATGAAAAAGTACTATGGTATTACCACAAAAATATATAATGCACATAAACTAAAACTGATGAATTAAAAATATATAAATTTATTTTAAATGACAAAAAAAAACACATATAAAATGTCACTTAGAAGACCAGGAATGTGCATTAAGAAAGTAAATAGGATCACTTTTGGGATTGTTCTGGAGAAAACTGTTCTGGCGTCTCCATCTGATGTAACACGATTCTTCCTTTGCCACACACACATCCCTGAAGCTTTGTCTTCAGCGAGTCAGATGGACTGAAGGAGAGGATGAAGAGGAGGAGGAGGAGTGTTGAGTTACAGAAGCCTCTGTGTTTGATGATTTGGAGAAAGTCACTTAACCCGAGACGGAGGAGAGACGCCGCAGACGCACGGATTATGGCAGAGATCAATGACTCGGGTCTCTGATGGGCCAAAATCAATCCCAGCAACACCCCGAGCCTCCAGCTCAGATTAAAACACCCTCCCACTGCTTTCCCAGCTAACAAACAACACTCCAGCAAGGTTAGGAACAATAACTATCAACCGATAATATTACAGAATGAGTTATCTGCTCTTCAATAAGGTCCTCAAAACACGAGAACAAAAAAATTATCATCGTTCATGGAATGATTTATTTCTAAAAGTTTTGGTTGAACGTTCATCTGAGGTTTTTTTAAATGTTCTTTCAGAACATTCAAACATTACAGTATGAATGTTTGCAGAATTCTAAAATGGAATGTTCCCTTAACTTTCACAGAACCAAAATAAAATTGGTTTGAAATTATTATTATTATTTTTAATTATTTAAATTAAAAAAAGGACATTTTGAACATTCAGACAAATGCTGAATTTTTGTTCATAGTGTAATGGGAATGCTAATAAAATGTTCTTTAGAATATATTTTGTTAGTTTTGTTTAAACCCTTTTAAATAACAAAAAAAGGTAATTGCACCTTTTTATTTCACAACAACTTTTTACACACCAGTTGCGAGTTTATATCTCACAAATCTGAGAAAAGAAGTCAGAATTGCCAGATATAAACACAAAGACCAACCCAGCTAACAAAAATATGTTTTACAAATATTTTAAAGGGGGGGTGAAATGCTCGTTTTCACTCAATATCCTGTTAATCTTGAGTACCTATAGAGTAGTACTGCATCCTTCATAACTCCAAAAAGTCTTTAGTTTTATTATATTCATAAGAGACAAAAAGTCTGTACCGATTTTTCCCGGAACAACACGACCGGCAGGAGGCGTGGCATGTGGGCGGAGCTAAAGAATCACGCGCGCCAGTAAGCTTTTGTGTTGAGAGCGTTTGGAAGCTGTGACATTACCGTGAGGAAAAAACCAACCAAAACAAACCATGGCTAACAGTCAGATTCAGCGTATATTTATGATCAAGAATCAGATCCAGACACTGAAATTTAACAAGAGCAGCATCAGCAACGACGTCTCTGTGGTATGTACTGAAACTGTATATATTTGCTTAGCGGTTTTGGAAAATGACTAAGTTCCACTTTGTCGTCTTTTTTTTTTTTTTAAGCTGTACATGTGGAAAGTGCAGTTTGATGACAAAATCGCATGTTTACTTGATGTGCTTACGCGCCGATAGCTAAGTTAACAACACAGAGATATTTGAAGCAGTTTTACTCACCGCCTGCGGTTCCTACACACGATCGTGACCCTTTTTCGTTGGGACTGCATTATCCTTAAGAAATAAACGATGTGCAAATCCGTCGTCAAACTGGGCCTTGTTTGTAAAACAAGCATCTTCGAAATGCAGGGAACAAACACAAACACTTGCACAACTCCGTTGATGCTCTGTAAAAATACAGAGTGCCTCAGGACCCATATAAGGAAATTCCCCTCCATCTAACGTCACAAAGAACCATACTCGAAAAAAACTTTCCGATACTTGTGACAAACCGGAAGGAGTATTTTTGGAACAGAAATACTCCTTCAAACGTACAACTTAATTTTTGAAACTTTGTCCATGTTTAGCATGGGAATCCAGCTCTTTAACAGTGTAAAAAACTCAGTATGCATGAAATAGCCCCCCCCCCCCCCTTTTTAAATTACGAGAAGGTTTCTTCTTGGTTGTGTAAATGTAAGAGGAACATTCCATTCTCACAGTTTGAAAACATTCCATTAAAGCTGATCCCTCTAATAATTCAAATGTAAAAAATAATTAAATTAAAAATAGTTTAGTTTTCAGTTATTTACAATATACAATAATAAGAATTTTGTTCTAAAAACACATTTCTATTTACATTATAAGAACATATAACAATCAAGAATAACATCATATAGCCTACTGTTTATTAATAATAATAATAATAATAATTTAATTTTATGGACTTTCCATTAACCCTAAAAATACAATGGAATAAAAAATTCAATGAGGTTAAACACTGTACCCTATTTTTATGAATATTTCTTTACCTCTCAACACTCAACAAAGAATCCTTTGTTCTAACGTTTACATAACCTTTAAAAAACTTTATTGGAACGTTTTCATTGAAAGTTAAGGAAATGTTCCACGTTTAATGGATGAGTTGTACACATGAGTCAGTTGTTGTTTTGTTGATCATATAATTAGAAATATTTCAGTTCATACTGAGATCTCTGACTCAGATCGCAGACTTTGCTCTCTTGGCAAAACCTGTGCAGATTGAGAGGTGTTCCTCATGAGAAACATCTGAGAAACAGTCAATACTGCAGTTTTTCTCGACGAAGTGAATGTGAGCCAGTGTTATGATTTTGTCTGACCTCGGTTTTATGCTTTCCAAAGATCTCTTGGCAGTGAAATGGCAGTCTAGTAAAGAGCTGATGGCCTGTCAGCAGTCGTCCAGACATAAAGATATATATTTCTAATAAATGCTGCTCTTTTGAACTACCTGTAAATCCGAAAAAATAAAATGCATCACAGTATCTGAGAAAATGTTCAGCAGCACATCTGTTTTCAACATCGATAATAATCAGAAATGTTTCTTGAGCGGTAAATCATCATATTATTCTGATTTCTGAAGATCATGTGACACTGAAGACTGGAGGAATGATGCTGAAAATACAGCGGAGCATCACAGAAATAAATTACACTTTAACATAAATTCATATAGAAATCCGTTTAGTTAAATTCTAATAATATTTCACAATTTTATTGTTTTTACTATAATTTTAATCAAATAAATGAAGCCTTGGTGGACAGAAGAGACTTCTTTCAATCAATAAAATGTCTGCTGCAAATATAGCATTATAGGGAATAACAAAAAAATGAAGTACTACTAAATATAAATATTATATTATAAAATTATATTATATAAAATAACTCAAATGACTCTTTTTTTTCATGTTCCAGATTATCCAAATTTTTTTGGCAGGATTTACTTCTGTACTTTCAAAACATCATAACTGTATGCAGACACAGATGAGCTGCGCACATTAGAATGACCTTAAAGTGTCCTGTCTGATCTTGTCCATCTCATATAACTGCGGGAAGCATTAAACACAACCTGACATGGTCAAAACATGATCGGTGTCACGTAACCTGCAGAAGTGCTGAGCAGGAGGATGGTGTACGTGCTGCTCGCTCACGGCCTCGACCACAATCTCTTTCTGAAGGACAACGCCGTGACGTGCCTGTGCCGCTTCGCTGTTGCATTGAGACACTGAGGCTCCAGAAGACACGAGATTGGCAGAAGGCAAGTCCTGTCCATGACATCCTTGGCTCTGCAGTGAGAGAGTGATTGCATTCAGAGAAGCCTTGAGTCAATGCGACCCACTACCAAACTGCAGCACTGAGAGTCCAAACAGCTGATAAAAACATCACAAGAAACCACAAGTAATCCACACCACTCCAGTCCTTCAGTTAATATCCTGAGAAGACAGAAGAACTAATCATGTTTCATCATTTAATTAAGTCCTTAATCTATAATAACGCTGGAAAGTGGTCTGGTCTGAATCAGGAGAGAAATCAAAACAGCACAGTTTGATCGGAGGATGTTTGAAATGGTTTCCTCCACCGATCAGCGATCACAGATACATGCATATGCATTTATTTATCTAAATAAATGAAAGTGCAAAATAAATGCATAAATCAATAAATAAATGTGTAAATAAATGCGTAGGTGCAAATACAAGTAAATGTCAAAATAAATGCATAAAATCAACTAATAAATAAATGCATAATTTTGAATGTAAATGCATAAATAAAAAATTGAATGAGTGCAAAAATAACTCAATAGTTAAATGTATAAAAAAATGCACATGTGCTAAAATAAATGTATGAATCAATAAATGTAATAACAAATAAATACATGCATAATGTAAATAAATTAACAAGTGCAAAAATAAATGCATAAGCGCAAAGATTCATCAATAAATATTTGCATAAATAAATACATAAGTGCAACAATAAATGCATGAATCAATAAATGTATAAACAAATATATAAGATGTATAAATAAATGCACAAGTGAAAAACGAAATAAGTGCAAAAACAAATGCATAAAACGTACAATTAAATGCATAAGTGCAAAATTAGTGCAAAAATAAATTCATAAATCAATCAATAAAATTATAAACAGATAAATACAAAAATAAATAAATGCAGAAATAAATGTATAACTGATTATGTGCAAGGATAAATTCATAAATAAATAACTGCATTCATAATTAAATAAATACTGAGTATATACAGCTCAGAATGAACGAGACATAAACGTTATTATAACTCCAATTTATGAACACACAGTAGTTTGGCTTCTGGAGCCAGCAGCAGAAGAGGTTTAGGAGATTCAGTCAATGGCATCTGTTCTGATAGCTTCCTTATTGATTTCTGTGGATGTCGGTGGCCTTTTGGAGAAAATGGTGTCCTAATTTGCTCACTGGAGTCTGGAGAGATGGAGGTTGTGACTTCAGCTGTCGTCTGTGGGTCGGTCGCCGTCTGTTTGATTCACTGCGGCCCTTTACAACACTGAGACTGTTCCCCGCATCCAAGATGAGATGTAGACCTGATTAGGTCTCGTGTGACTATAAAAAGATTTTAGGTCATGGATGAGAGATGACAGGACGGGTTCTCACAAACATTTCAGATTAAACAATGAGACGCAACAGAGGTTTCCACTGTAGAGGAACAATTTCAGTCAATTTGAGGCCATTTGTAATGGCACTGAAATAAATAACATGAAATAAAATAAAATGCCTAATTGACAGAAATTGAGCTTGAAAGTTACATTCAGATAAACTGAATTGCTTGAAAATAAAAGCTAATATTTTTTATACATTTTAGTTGCAATGTGAAATATATATGAATAAATAAAAATGAAATAAAATGGTAGTAATAGTTAAAATATTGGGTGTCACTGCTGTGACTGTAAAAAATAATATTAAATGAAATAATTTGAGCTCAAAATTGCTTTTAAGTCAGTTTGAGTTTTAATCCTACTGAAATGAAACATTAAAATTAGATAAAATAAAATTCATAATAATAAATATAATTACTATTAATAAAATGATAAATGAGAGAGTGAAAGACAGAGAGAGAGCTATATTATTACTGAAATAAATACTACAATTAATTAATATATTAAATCAGTAAGTCAAGGTAAAATAAAATGGCTAGTATTTATTTCTTTTTATTAATTTAATAATTTACATTTAAAAAAATATAGACTACAAATGTTGAAATTTCAGGATCTGTCACTCCTGAGACTGTAAAAATGTAAATGAACTGAATGAAACTGAGCTCAATTCATTATGCACATCCATTTCTGTAAAAAAAATGCATTGCATAGAAAACAAAGGAAAAGAAAAGGAAATAAACTCAGAGTTATGAGTTACATGCCACCCATTTAAAAAGGGTTTTAAAAAGCAAACCCAGAGTCTAAGCAACAGTGAAGCTTTCCTTCTCGGACTGTATATGAAAGCATTTTTAAGGTTAAGGTTAAAAACATCCAGCGATGAATAAAACTGATGTAAACACTCGTCAGTGATCCTCTGAGCCGTTACGGGACTGCTGATGTATCATCTCTAAATGTGAGCACATTTGTTCCTCTCGCAGGCAGTATAGTGCTGGCATCACACTTTTCACACAGTCTGGATGCACAGAGCAAGCAAGTGCGCCCGTCCCGCTGTGACGAAGGTGAGGAAGGTGCAGAGGCTGGTCTCAGCAGGAGCTCATAATGAACTCTAATGACAGGACTGAGATGGGGCCGCTGCGCTCTACGGGACGGCTTCAGCCCACTGAGACTCTCTGACAGATCCTCAGCCGCCTGCCACGCTTCAAATGAGCCCCTTATAGCTGTAATTAATTAGCAGACAGGTATTAAATACATGGACTGAAGGTGATGAACGGCTAATGACTGCAGCGCTTCCTCACGCTGACCTCAGATCAGAATCAAATATTAACACGCAAAAAATTATAAACATTTCAGACAGCAACTAGCATGATTTATGTTCATTTTCAAAATATAATATTTTTTCCAGGGTTATTATTGTTAACTAAAACTAAAACCACAAAAAAATTTATAACTTGAAATAGAATAAAGACGGACTGAAATAAAATAGTGAGAAAAACCATAAACTTACTTTATTTCAGGTATTGTTTATGCTAGATTTCTAATTTTTTGATTAGCCGAAGCTCTAAAATATCTAAAACTAAAAATATTTAAAATATAAATGTATTATTTAAACATTTAAAATATATTCATAATAAAAAAACTAATATAATGACAAAACAAGAAGATTACTCAAACTAAAATTTTAAAAAAATAATAAAATAAATAAACTTTCTTTCCTTAAACTTTTCCCTAATCTATTTTTACTTTTTCTTCCCATTTTTGCATTATAAAATTATAAAATATTTTCCCAGTTTATTTCTTTAGTAATTTTATAAAATTAAAATTAAAATTAAGTATTAAAATAAATATAATTAGAAATAGTAACAATCTATATAATATATAAGTCATAACAAAACAATACAATGTGACAATTTTGAAATAACAGATTTTAAGAGACTTTTAATCAAATGTTTTGTAAAAATAATGATTTGAACCTAGAACTGACTCATATATACTTCCCTTGAGACAACTAGCCCCAGGAAAATCTCTCCCTTCATCTTATTTTGATGCAGTATGATTTGATCACGAACAGATTTCACAGGTCACCTCAAATAAACCCTGGAGACTCGAAGACAGTCAAATATATGTGTGTTTTTGGAAAGATTTAGAGTTAAAGAGCTAAACACACTCAATTTCCAGAATAAAACTGAAATCTCCCACAAGAACAACAAAAGAAGACTTTCCATGTTTTTCAGTCTATTTTCTCCCACTTTTATTCCCTAATCTACTCCTCCTCCTGTCTTTCCATCTCTCCACTAATCTATTGGACTTTCTTTCTTTCTGCTGGTTTTTAAATCTATTTTCTCCCAATTTCTTTCTTTCTGTCTTTTCTCTCATTGTATCCCACTTTCTTTCACACTTTCCCCCAATTTTATTTCTCCCACTTTTTTCTTCCTTCCCACTGTCTTCCTTCCATTTTCTTCATTTCTTTCCCCAATTCATTTTTTCCCAACTTGCATTTTTTTTATCTATTTCTCCTACTTTCCTTCCACTTTCCCTCCTTTTACCCAATTTCTTTCATTTCTCCAATTTATTCTATTTTCTTTCAGCCCAATTTCCCCAATTTTTATCTGTTTTCTACCACTTTTTCCCCATTTTCTCCTACTTTTCTCCCAACTTGCATTTTTCTCACTTTCCCAAATACATTTTTTCTTACTTTCTTCCCACTTTTTCCAATTTTTCTCCAAAGTTTTTCTCCCCATGCACTTTTTTCCAATATATTTTCTCATTTTCCCCAAATCTATTGCCTCCACCATTCTTTCTTCCCACTTCTTTTTCTCACAACTTTCTTTTTTCTTACTTTTTCACCCAATCCATTTGTTTTTTGATTTTCAAAACAACAACTTATTCAACAACTTCACTCATTCCTTTCATTCAATATCTCATTGTTTTGGATGCATGTTGGTAAAACTGCACCATTAGGCTGCTCGATTAATTATTAATGATTTATATTTCAATATTTTTTTATTATGCAATTATTATTATTTATTTTTGCAATTCTAATCTTCAATATCAACATTTCTCATGCATAAAACATTTTGAAGCTGAAATGCCATGCTATTTCTATTTTTTTCCCAGTTTTAATGTGGACTTGATCACACAAACGGAGTGATTCCACTGTCTACTGTCCACTAGTTTTCTGATTCTGGTGGTCAAACACACGTCGCAGTCATAAACTTCAGTCTCTGACAGCGAATGACTGTCCTATCGATACTGCTCTCCTCAGACCGGTCTGAGCTATGAAAGCCTGCCACAACACGCTTTAACTCACTTTTATCACCAGCCGTCGCTATGTGTTCATCGATAGGACATCAGACACGATCAAGCTCTGCGGAGAGACTCCAGGAGCACTTACTGCTCCTTTCTGCTTACTTTAGCACTGCCACAGAACTGCCTGCTTTAGAAAGCACAATGTGCCATTATAAATAACACTGACATTTTAATTATCTATTAAATAAGGTCACATCGCGAGGTAAAAGCAGGTGCTTTATTGAATTTAGGATGACAGCTTGAAGTCTAAAGAAGCCTGGAGGAAAAAAATATAATTGCTTGAATTCTCCTGTGAAACTCATAAGATCTCAGGAGACACAGGACGTTTCTGTCTATTTCCCCTCAGTGGTTTGTAGGAGAAACTGTTGAGATATTGAGGAGATGGTGTTTGTCGTAGCACACTGGATTTGTTCTCTGCAGCGTGACAGATTACAGTAGTGAATTTACCCAGGCGTTCACCCAGAGACTGGACTCCCCCGAAGGCAATCTGATGTGTTACTCAACACAGCTTAAGGCATCCATTAGTGATGTTTCTGTGTTTGTGAAGGGTTAATGATTTCAGCCAGGGCTGGATGTTTAATGAATGAAGCTGTCGTTAATAATTCAACGGCAGGGAACTGGCATCCAAACTCTTCCAGAGGGAGACGGGATGTGTTTCACTTTCCCTGACCTCAGGCAAACACGCTTACTGTGTGTGTGTGTGTGTGTGTGTGTGTGTGTGTGTGTGTGTGTGTGTGTGGTTGTGCGTGTGTGTGTGTGTGTGTGTGTGTGTGTGTGTGTGTGTGCGTTTTGTCTCATCTCAGACTATCTCAGGTGACATCTGCTGTGTCAGTGTCCACTCGCCGAAGTAAACAAGGCCCTCATTAACTATTTATTCCCCCACAGAAGAGAAGAGTGACCCACAGGTCTCCGGAGAGCGCAGGAAGTGCCCACTAAGGCGGTTTGGGTGAAATCGTGATGAACGGATCTGTGTAGCGTCCGAGGTTGTGGTTTATATTTCACTGAATGTAAGCGAGACGTTTGTGGCCTATTTAGCTCCACAGAAACACTGATGACAGAACTGGAACAAAACAGAGGTTAGTTAAAGAACAGACATACTGAAGTGTGTCTGATCGAGTTTAATAAATAGGCTGGAAGCTGTTACATATATTTTGGTAATAAACCATATTATTTTCTTTACACACACACACTCACTGCCCACTTTATTGTGTGTGTGCGCGTGTGCGCGCGTGTGTGTGTGCGTGCGTGCGTGTGTGCGCGTGCGCGTGTGTGTACGTGCGTGCGCGTCAGTGCGTCCGTGTGTGCGTGCGTCCGTGCGTGTGTGCGTGTGTGTGCGTGTGTGTGTGTGTGTGTGTGTGTGTGTATATACTCATAGCACAGTTTTGTGATGTTGCTCTAATGCAGAACAAGAAAAACAATGTTTTCACCACATGATGGCGCTCAAAACACTCTTAACTACAGTTTTTCAGCTGCTGACACACTAAATCTTTACTTGTAAAACAGTTTCTGCAAGGTGACACTCCACATCTGCTAAACCGTACACTCATTTCGTGGTTTACAATCTCATAAAACACTTTCTGCAAAACACACAAACATCTAACAGGATTTACTGTAATAATTTGGCAAAGCTGTTTGCTTTTGAGATGTGTTAGTGATTATTTTTTTTTAATGCAGTGCTTCATTTTGCAAGAAATGGGAGGCTTTTTGTATTTTGTGGGTGCAGCTCTTGGATTTGTGTGTAAAGTGTAAAAAAATAATAATAATTTGAAAATGTAATCAGTTGAAAAAAACTGTAAATCAGTTATTTTTAGCTAAAAAAATAAACATATAAATGAATAAAACTATACAGAGATTGGTCTAATGTTGGGGAAATGATCTGTAATTTGATCAGTTATTTAATGCAGAGTGGAATCTTACAGACCTTTGACTGTAATGTCATTAGCAGTAAAGTTGATGAAGTGTCCAGTCGTCTCCTTCCTGAGTGAAGCTGTGAATCCCCGTCCATGCATGTGTCATAGTGAAAGACCTCTAGTGGTCAGAGCTCCACACGCACCGCTGCTCGCTCCTCAAACATGCACAGGTGTCCGGGAAACCAGGAATCATTCAAGGTGCTGTCAGGGATCCACTACGAGGGAGGAAAGTCCCTCAGACTTCTGCGTGTGCCTGCTGGCGCAAGAATCACAGAAATCCCCAAAATAAATCAGACAGAGATTAGAGAGCTTACACAGTAATGAAAAACCAAAACATTTGTTTCTTCCTCAGAACTTCAGGAAGATCAAAGAGGATCTGAAGAAAGACATTTCCAGACCCCCGCTAACAGGGAATGTTCACTGTAATGTTTTTTAAAAGTCTTATGATTGTACTAAACATTCATACGGGACATTATTATAACTTTATTAATAGTGCATGGACTTTCTTATAACAGTGTTCTCAGAATGTCCACATGATGGGATCTGTACTTGATCAACACTCTAACAATGTTGAGAGAAATGTTTAATAAAATAATGTTTAAATAATGTTTTAGTGCATATAAAGTTAGTAGAACATTCTAATCACAGGGAAACTATACATTTTTTAATTTTCTTAGAACACTGTGAATAAATGTTAAAATAATGTTATGTTTTGGGAAAAAATAATGTTAGTAGAATGTGGTAAGAAGCATCTTAGGAGCCTTTAAACATTGTTTTTAGACATTTTAACGCTCTAAGGATATAAAAATAAACATACAAATCAAGTAAATAAAAAATAAAAAAATATATATGTGTGTGTGTGTGTGTGTGTGAGAGAGAGAGAGAGAGAGAGAGTGTTTGGTGAAAACAAAGTCAGAAGTATGTTTAAGAAATGTTTTTGTACTGGACATTTGAACATTCTTAGAATATTACAAATAAATGTTTAAATAATGGTGAAAATAAAGTTTGTAGAACTTTGTAAAAAAAATGTTTTAGGAACCTTTAAATAATGCTCTAATCATGAAAATAAACATAAAAAATAAACATTTAAAAAATATATTTTGGTGGGAAAAAAGTCATGTAGAATGTTGTAAAAAAAAAAAAGAAAAAAAAAGAAAAGTTCTAACATTCTAAAAACAAAAAAGGTGGCCATTTGAATATTTTGTAAAGCTGAAGGTTTGTTTAGTCAGAAGCGATAGATAAGGTCTGCGGTAGATAGATAAGTTCTCAAGCTTATTTCAGTGGGTCTGAACTCTGGAATAGTGAAGCCTTTACCTTGGGTGTGTTCCTCACACAAATCAATATTTATATCTGTCTTGTGTTGTGACCACAGGCTCTGTAATCCTACGCCAGCAGAATATCATCCGCCTCACTGCGGTGACTGTGAATTCCCACTTTATGATTTAAAGCCACTGGCTTCCTGAGTAAAAGGTACCTTGCACTCCAGCAGTCCCAGCTATAGGTCCACACGTCTAGTTTTATGTCTTGAAGTCAACAGGGGAATATTTAGAAAATTCTCTATCTATAATACAGTGTTACAGTGCACAACATACTGTATATGATTCCAGATAGCGTTTGCTTTTACTGTAAACAAAACTCATCACACAACTCATCCACTATATTTAAAGGTACAGTGTCTCATTTCTGCATCATTAGTGGGCACAGCAACTGGAATAACAAAACTACCTTAACTTCTGAAGAAAATCCGGTTAGAGTTTACTGCCATCAAGAAATTATATATTCTGTGATACTCTTTTGATATTTTCTTCAAGTGTATGGGATGAGAAAGAATTCCACGAATTCGGGGGATGGCAAGATTTTTAATGTTTTTAAAGAAGACTCTTCGGCTCACCAAAACTGCATTTATTTGATTAAAAACACAATAAAATCAGTAAAATTATGAAATATTATTACTATTTAGAATAGATATTTTCTATGTGAATATATAGTCAAATTTAATTAATTCCTGTAATGCAATGCTTAATTACTCATTCTAATACACTGATTCGCTGCTCAAGAAACATTTCTGATTATTATCGATGTTGAAAACACTTGTGCAGTAACCAATGGCAAGTGTGTTTGTATCTTCACATCTGTGCTCTTGAAATTACTTTGAAAAACAAGCAATCGACAAATGAAAACAGTCATCATAAGTCATGGTACAGTCGGATATAAACCATTGAAAGTCACACAGACTGGCCTTACATGGCTCTTATTGATAGACAGAAAATATCATGTGTATTGATCTCAAAGTCTCTCTTAGCGTGTGTTTTGTGCGCTCAGGCATTCTGGTAAGGAAAAAAACCAAGCTAAATGTCATTGATTCTTCATTATAGCTCAGCATTATTTGCCTCAGGCATCTGTTTAATTAGTTGAGGGGAATTTCTTTGAGTGAAAGCCTACGCGTCTGACTCAGTTCATCTTCTTGTTCAGTCTGAGGACTGGAGCTGCTCCTGAGCGCCATCACACCTCTCTGTGGCCTGTGATTATATGCCTTACAAGGCCACATCAGCAGAAAACCTGTTATTTTTCACGTCACAGTGTGATGAAATCGCAGTGATTCCAGAAAGTGCAGCACGGTTGACCGCTCAGCCCACGCTGATGATGTGACGGTATGCAGTCGTGAAGACCTCAATGAAAGCTGAAGGAGTGGTTTTGTGTTATTCTCAAGTCCAGCGTGTGGTTAGACCGCTGTAAAACATGCTAAATCCCTGCCACAAAACACTTGTGCAGTGGATGCAGTGCTGGGACTTTTCTGTGACATTAGATTACAGCATGACATAGACACTGAAAATATGAAAAACAACCTACAGATGTGCTGCACTTTTGAAAAATATCTTTAAACATGTGACTCTGGAGCACAAAAGCAAGTTTCCGGGGTGTATTTGTAGCAATGGTTGAAAATACACTGAATGGGTCAAAATTATAAATTTTTCTTTTATGTCAAAAACAATTAGGATATTAAGTAAAGATCATGTTCCATGAAGATATGTTGAAAATTTCCTACCGTAAATATATCAGAACTTTTTTTTTAGTAGTAATTTGCATTGCTAAGAATTCATTTGGACAAGTTTAAGGGTGATTTTCTCAATATTTGGAATATTTTTAACCAAAAATATTTTATTCTGCTAAATATTGTCCGATGCTAACAAACCACACATCAATGGAAAGCTTGTTTATTCAGCTTATTCAGCAAATCGACCCTTTTTTGACTGGTTTTGTGGTCCAGGGTCACATGTCATCTTAACATAAATAAAATAAAACAAAAAACAAATCTGCAATTTTTTTCATATTATATTTGTCATGTCTGGGTCTTATTTCACCCCAAAATCAAATCATTTATATTAATATTGCATTATATTTAAGAATTTTTAAAGCCTGTTTATTTTTTATTATTATTATTTTTTTATATTGTTTTGCTTTGTTTTGCATTGTCACATTATTTTCTCAACAAGAATTCTTTCCATATTGTAAAAAATAAATTAAAAAAATAGAATAACCATACTGCACAACATATATATATTTCACCCCAAAATCAAATCAGAATTTATATTAATATAATATTTGTGTTATTTATTTATTTTGCATTGTGACATGATTTTCTCAATAATTATTTTTAATAACACACTATTTGAATGATATCATTCTCATTACTGTATTTAAAAAAAAAAACTATACTAATATATTGTTGGTATAGGATGTAAATTATTTTCTGTGCAGTGCAGTATGATAATTGAAAAAGTCTGCATTGAGATTAAAAAAACAAGTAAAATCTTCAGATGCACACGGTAAGAAAACAGATATGTAGATAAATCCAAAATGATTTGTCAGGACAGTACATTTGCATATTTTAACCCTAAAATAATTGCATAATTTGATTATATAAACACTAGGTTTTTACAGACATTGCATTTATAAGACATGCATGGGACATGGAACATGCATGTGCCTTATTGGCATGAAAATAATGTTACAGTTACAAAGGCTTTCTTTTCTCAATGCAGAATATAATTTCATTTGAATATGAGGTGTAATGTGACATTTGTTGCTCTGAGGCTATATTCGTACTTGTTGAAACCATGTGACGATGCTTTAATCAATCACTAGAGAAGAATCGCTGCGTGGGTGTTTCCATTTTCAGAACTATAAATACGTGTTTAGTTGGTTTCACAGCTTGATAAACACAGAAGCATCTTAGGGGAATTCAGTACATCTTCCCCTTTCTAAAGGTAAAGTGGAAAGGTTGTGATAACATTTAAAATGATGATGCAAACTTGATCTTAAGGCCACATGAAGGAAAGCAAAATGCCACAAAGGTTCCTCTAGATTTACTGATGCACGGCTAATTCATTTTCTTTGTGATGGGCTGCTAATCTGCATATTAATGCAACCAAGTGTATTTATATAAATATTAAGTTATCGGTAATTAATCAAATTTGCAATATTTTGAATTTGCTAATAAATGTTTGGTGCAATGTTTAATATGAAAATAAACACAATTTGTTTATATTTATAAAAAATATAAAAGACATTTATTACATTTATTACTCAGTTTATGAAAATAAACATAATTGTGTCATATTATATGTGTATTTTATCAAATAAAAAACATCTAATGCAATCAAATTACGTTTATTTTCATAAATTTCATTATTCATTATTTCCATACGTTTATTTTCCGGGTTATTATAGTCAACTTAAGATAATAAAATAAAATAAAATAAAATACAATTAAATTAAATTAAATTAAATTAAATTAAATTAAATTAAATTAAATTAAATTAAATTAAATTAAATTAAATTAAATTAAATTAAATATTCAGCAAGTTGCCAAGCCAGAATTTCTCATTTTAATTTAATTTGATGTATTAAAAAAACTAAATTGTTACTTTAAATAAAATAAATGTTAACTGAAATAAAATATAAAAAGCAACATTTAGCTTAACTTGATATACTAAAACAATTAAAATTTAATAATTTATAAAAACTATATAAACATATTTAAAAGAAGAATTTGGAAGAATTTTAAATAAGAACTGAAACAAACTTTTTATAAAAACTATAATAGTATCTCAGTTATACTAACATAACACTTCAACAGACATTTATCCATCAGTTTAGCCATTTAAAATGGCAATTGTTATTAAATAAATTCATATTTTAATATTTACTTTACTTAATTTCTTTAACTAAAACATCCTAACAAATATTTAGCAACACACTTAAAACCAGTAGAACGTAACTTTTTGCTTATAAAAGCTCTTAAGTGATGTGCAAAATTGTAAGAAGCCTCTAGAGATGGCTGGTGCTTTTTAGCAAGTGTTTATGGCATTAACCTGCAGCAGTTTTCCTTTGACCTGTGACCCCTGATTGATGAGTCAAGTGACCTCTGATGCATCCGCCATGTGCGGTATGGCAGCCGAGTTAGAATGACCTTTGACCTTTATGTAGAACATTCTTAAGTTTGTCTGTTCCAAAACTTAGTGTGTGAGTGTGACATTAGCATGTTGATAATGCTCCAATAAGCATAAAAATACACAAATATTAAGTAAAGTAGAACCATATTAGTGGTAGTTTCCCATGTAAATGAAGAAGTACATTTAAAATTGAGCATTTCAAATTCTGAATTTAAATTCTAAATGCTTAAATTCCATTGAGGTCAAATTGAGAGTTCTAAAAACTTAAATTGTAAACGCTTTTGCATTTTTAAATTGAGTCAGTTGAAGTTAAAATCGAGAGTTCTAAATTTTTAATTTAAATTCTAAATCCGTTTGTGTTCTAAAAATCAAAAGCATTCGAAAATGCTTTAGAATTCCCAAACCTTGATGGTTGCTATGATGCCTTCGAATGGTATCTAAGTAGGCAGCTCACTAGCTTTTAAAATAGAGCGTCTGATTTACTGAAGTCATCATGCCAAAAAGTGTTTTCCAGCATGCAAAGCAAGTCCAATATTGAAGTCACTGGCCTTTTAAGGCTTTAACCAAAACATGTCACGGCAGAGAAAATAACTGTGATGCTATCCAGAGAGAAGCGTTTGTTTGGGAGTTTGACAAAAAGCCCCGTTGGGTCAGCGGGCAGCCCGAGCGGAGAGACCCGCGGTCCAGGCAGGGGAACGTGATATATTGTGGCAGGAAGATTAAACCAGACCAGCGTGGCCTCAAGCCCAACCGACCAGCAAGAAAAACACCGGTCACAGAAGAACATACGATGGGGGAGGAAACCTTACAGTCACACTGGATACACGGCCTGCCAGTCCTCATTATTAATACAGACCACATTTTAGAGGAATAAAAGACTCAAAAACTAAAACAGAACAAGTATTGAAAGTATGATTGTCAGGCATTGAAGTAGCTTTGTCAAAAAATAGTAACCCAATAATGAATTTCCAGTTAGTTATTTACCTTTATGTTATTTTTAACCCATATGAGAGTTATTCTTTAAGGAAATTTACGATTTTATTCAGCAAGTGACAGTAAAGACATTTCCACTAAAATATTTAGCAGCACAACTGTTTTCAACATTGATAATAATCAGCAAATCAGCATATTAGAATGATTTCTGAAGAATCATGTGACACTGAATACTGGAGCAATGATGCTGGAAATACAGCTTTAAACATTAATGACATTTTAACAGTTATTCACATGGAGAACGGTTATTTTAAATAATAATAATAATATTTCACAATAATACTGTTTTTAAAATACTTATGATCAAATAAATGCAGCTTTGGTAAGCAGAAGAGACTTCTTCCAAAAACATTTAAAAAAACTCAACCTTTTAATTCTATTATATAAAAATTAAATTATATTATAGAAATCATATTTTATTAAAATACATAAGCTGCATTTTTTTGAAATACATAAAAAATACATAAGTACAGTTAAAAACAGGAACATTTATATTTTAAAAAATCTTACAGACCCCAAAATTTTTATTCTACTATATAAATATACAATAATATTAGAGAAATTATATTTTATTCAACACACTTTTTTTTTTTTTATTTTTTTTTTTTTTATTTTGGGACAACATGTGAGCAAGTAAATAATGGCCAGATTCGTATTTTTCAGTGACATAACAATTATGGAAAACATACACTGTATATATCTGCCATGCGCTGGAGAAAAGTCTAGCATAAAGCCTAATTAAACTTATTCAAAACAAGGACAGCATCATCAGTGTCATGACCTACATTACAGCATGCTGACAGTGATATCAGATCAGATTTACCGTGCTTTCTCTCTGTTCCTCACAGTTTGTCTCTGTGACAGCCGCGGCGTCCCTCCGCCGGGACACGTCCCAATCCTTCTACTGAGCTGTTATCTGGAGAATAGGAGACGCCATTGTCCTTCTCCTCCACCCTTGGTGAAACACACATTGTGGCCTGGTTATTTGTTGTCCTGGTTTTTCACAGTCTGTAGTGAAGAAGTGAAATAAACAGTTGTGCCTGGCCTTAATAAATGTCTCACAATGACGTCTGATCTGTTTGTTAAATGAAAACACAAATACCTTTGACTGTATTCGTACTGACACATCTAATTGGAAGGGTATTGCATCTAATGCATTGCTACATGCTTCTGAAGAGACTGCAGTAACAGCCTTTTTCTTAAAGCTACAGTACACGAATCAGTATATTAGAATGATTTCTGAAGATCATGTTTTTTTTTTAAAGCTCAGCAGCTCGAGTCCTCATTCACTTACACTGTACGACAAAGAGCATCATAGTAAACGACTTTACTAATCAGTGATTGGCTGTTTTAGTCAGAAGGCGGGGCTATTCCATTGCAGTTTCTCCCATTCATAAGTGAAAAGAGTGAGCTGTTTTTATATACATATAGTCTTTGGTCATTTATTTTACTACTTTCAAAACTGTTTTATGGGGTTTTGTTTTCTTTTGTCAGCTGAACTGTCTGTTTGTTGTAAAACTACAGTACTTTATTCACTCACTGTAGATGGGTCCCTCTCTTAATCCTGCTCCCGCAAACATTATAATATTGTATTATATAATTTCCATACATCAGGGAGCTGCTATCAATAAGCGAGGTGTTGAAATCCTGTTTTAAATCTGCACGCACTGTTCGATTTTGCACTTACACACACTCTGTGTAAAGGGAACGCTTTTTACGAGGAAATTAATTTGTCAATGAGCTCAGGATCTGTTGAGCACCACATAAAACGATGTAAAACCCTATATCGCTATAATATATAATGTGGTGAAATTTAATCCAGTCTTGATTTCTCTTAGGAAACAGAAAAAGATAAATTAATCACCTCAAAGACTTTTATCTAATTGCTGTTTCATTTGCTGTGACAAGGATATTTCTATCAGCGAAATAAGACAATCAGCCTTGCATGAACAAACAAATTTACTCGGGCTAAACAAAGTATTCTTGCTGAGAAGAACCAAAAACTATTGTGGACAGAAGTCAAAAGTCTTCCTTATTTTTGTATTTTTATTTTTTCTCAACTAGCCTATTTCTTTCTTTCAGTAGCCTACGTCACGGATTCGAATCCCGAGAAGTGCACCTTTCCTGATCCCATTCCCTCTCGCACTTCCGGTTACTCTTCCTTTTCTGAATAATCAAAAACAAATTTTTGTTTGTTTGTTTTTTCTTTTCTTTTTTTTTTCTTTTTTGGGGAAATTAACAGTGGCGTTACCTTCCTTGGCTGCTGTTAATAAACTGCGCGCTTTTATCTCACAACTCTGACTTTTCCCGTAATTCCAAGAACATTTATATTATTGTAATTATCGTAACTGCGAGAGAAAAACGTCGTAATTGTGAGGGACTCAGAAACACTAGGGAAAAAGTCTAAAAAGCCATGCACTCGTCATTGTTTAAATTCCAGGCTGACGTAGAGACGTTCAATACAACCCCTGTCGAGAGTTTTCCTCAACAACCTCTCATTCTCAAAAAGGGAGAAAGGGGGGAAGAGTGGAATTCCTGCTCCTCCTCTGTACAGTACCAGACCACTGCCGGAGTGACTCAGTTCACACAGAGGTGGGCGTTCATCAGCTCCACTTTCAAAATCACTGCAATGAACAGCAGTGAATGCAGTCTTTTACGTCGCCGAGCACCTTTCAGGGATGACGCGCGGACGGTGACCTTTCCGCGAGGATACGGGGAGAGAGAGCGCGCATGCCGAACGCGGCGCGTCACCTGCGCGTCCGATGCGTAAAAGCGCGCGCACTGCGGTTCCGCCGCGCTTCTTCTGAATCTGGAAATTAGGATCAGGAGGTTATTGGGTGAAGCGAATTGCCCTCCTTTGTTCGCGCGGATGAGGGTCTGACGCGTTCCCGGGGGACTTTCAGTCGCGGTTCACACACACACACACACACACACACACACACGCTCTCTCTATGCTGCTATGACTCCCTGCATGCGTCTGTATTGTGATCTGGTTGCTCTTCGCAAGCTGCTGCTGCTGCTGTTCTTCATCTCGGTGCTGCTCGTGTGTGTCAGGTCCGATTCGGGTGAGTTTGGCCGTCGATTGTGACCCGTCCACTGTGCGTTTCATTGTGTGCATGTTGTCATGGTGTAGAGATCGCGAGCTCGTGGGAATGAATGGAAATGTCAGTCAGGGGTTTACACACGGGGCAAGTTGTCACGCGGCTCTCAGCTTCTTTTAATAACCTATAATACATTTTAAATACATATAGCTAGTATATGTGGCCCTGGACCACAAAGTCTTAAGTGTGTTAAGCTGAATGAATCATCATTCCATTGATGTATGTTTTTTTTATGATCAGACAATATTTGCTATTTGAAAATCTGGAATGTGAGTATGCAAAAAATCGAAATATTGAGAAAATAAGCTTTAAAGTTGTCCAAATGAAGATTTTAGCAATGCATATTACTAAACAAAAAATAAGTGTTGTTATATTTACAGTAGGACATTTACAAAATATAGAATACAATCTTTACTTAATATCATAATGATTTTTTAGGATAACATTTTCTTGTGTCATTTTAAACCATACAATGTATTTTTGGCTATTGCTACAAATATACCTCAGAGACTTAAGACTGCTTTTGTGCTCCATTATGTTTGTGTGAGATAGTATTCAGCAGAATTCAAACAGGATTTGTACGATCAGTGTCAGTAGCCCACAGGTTCCTATTGTGACAACTTGCCCCATACTGTATAGTGGCACAACAGGAGCTGCTTCATTAGCAGGTTTCCCAACTAAGAGCAGACTGACCTGCTAAAGAAGGAGTCAAACCCCCTCTATAACCAAAAATGTTAAGTTTATTCATAAGTTTGTCTTAACCAAACCAATGGCATTTAATAGGCTGTATGCATACATGTTCTGTTAACATGTTAATATTCTAACTGAGGTTAATATTCAGTGGCGTGATTAGTTTTATTCATTATTTGTGATGTTTCTGAGGCCGTGTCTTTCCAAACAGAGCGCTGATCTGTCCTGATAGGGTCTGTGTTGGACACAAAGGAGCGCTGAGGATCTGAACGCTCGCTCATTCATGTGTAAATGTCTCTGTCTCTGTGTTCAGCGGATAACCGATGCTTGTCATCCCTCATCTTCACATGTGAAGACTGTCTGAGACGCGGCCCTGAATGTGCCTGGTGCTCTCAGGAGGTAATGTGTGTGTGTGTGTGTGTGAGTGAGAGAGAGAGAGAGTGAGCTCAGCTGCTATTGTTGTATCTCGACACACTGCTCTGGGTCTGAGTGTGTGAAGTGCTCTTGATTGGTGATAAAGCACCAGAGCCCTAATCCCCAGAATGCACCAGTGATCGTGGGAACCCATAAAACATCCTTTGTGCCCTATTTACCCCAATACTAGTCTGAAAGCACACATTAGTCACTGATGTGTACATGCAAGTGACAGGGTTGTACCTTTTTAGTGTAGTGGAGATGAATTGCATAATGTAAACATAAGTATTGGACAGAAAATAAAAAGAAAAAAAATTGAAAAGTTGCAGTGGCAACAAACTGAAATAAGTTTAAGTACAAAAATGATTCAAATAATAAATAGATTAAAGCTAATTAGAAGTGCAACAAAAAAACATAACAAAATGACTAAAACTTAGAATATAGAAATAAAAGCTAATTCAAAATATTATAATTATTTGTTTTTAATTATAAAAGTACATGACAAAATTATTAAACCTTAAAATATAGAACTATTTCAAAAATATTAATAAATAAAATAATAGTATTTAAAAAATAATAAAATGACACTGGTTTAAGCAGGAAAAGGATTTTAGAAATATTTTAGTGATTATATTAAATATTTTCACTTTATAAATTAAAAGAATTAAAAGTCCTTCCAAAGATTAGTAAATTAAATACTGTAATGCTCGTTCATTAAAGTACGGTTGCGGATTAGTAAAGAACACTAACATTATATCATTATGTATTAAATAAAATAAATGAAATGGAAAAATACGTATATATTTAACATAATTAAGTCAACTTAAAATTAAAACTGAAAAGATCAATTTTAAATTTAAAAGCCAATTATAAATATGAATAAATACTATAATAATAATAATAATATTTTTTCACACTATTAATCAAAAGTTAGTCCTTCCAAAAAGTAGTAAATGAAATATGTAAATTCTTGTCCATTAAAGTCCGGTCGTGGTTTGGTCAAGCATTAGCAGTTTATACTTTTAACTTTCTCCATCACTGACGTGTTTATTTTCTTGTGACGAACAATTGATTTAAATGTTTTCTTTGTATAAAAAGTCGTGCGAATTCCCAGGATTGTGGTTCAGATCATTAAGTGTCTGCGGTGCTCGGCACCAGTCAAACTAATCCCTGACCGACATCTCTGAGCTAAAGAGCTTTCAATAATGCCAAGCTACACAACAGGCATTAGCCGTGACCCTTGACCTGTCTGACGGCTTGTTTACACTGACAGAGGTTTCTGGACGGGGCTCATGTGAGTCAGCGATGCGGATCTGTGTCTGACCTGCGAGTGCGGGGCTGTGAAGAGGCTTTTATCCAGAACCCGAATGTGAAAGTGAAAGTAAACGCCACTGTCGGCAGCTCACAGGTGTCACCGAGAGAGATCGACATCCACCTGCGACCAGGTAACGTCTGACCGTCACAGGTGCACACTAGCAACCTATAGCACCTTAGAGATAGTTCATGTTGCATTGTGGTGATGTCACTTCCTGTGTCAGGCGGCGAGGCGTCGTTCGTGGTGGAGGTGCAGCAGCTGGAGCGCTATCCTGTGGATCTGTACTATCTAGTGGACGTCTCGGCCTCCATGCAGGTTTATCTGGACCGGCTGAAGACGGCGGGTCTGGCTCTGTCTCATCTGATGAAGGAACACTCCAGCGACTTCAGAGTCGGCTTCGGCTCGTTCGTGGATAAACCGCTGTCTCCTTACATCGACGTCCATCCCTCCAAACTCCTGAACCCCTGCAGGTGAACACACCCGACCCAAAACTGTAGCACAGCAAGCCAAAGAATGAATGACGACTTAATAGTAATAATTCAGAGAAAACTATTCTCAAAATGAATTAAAATATTTTTTATATTTATATATTTATATTTTGTAAATGTAATATTATTATTTAACATGAGTAAATAAGTTATTAAATAATAATGCATTGATAAAATTAATATTTTATGTAATTACAATTCTAATAATGAATAATTACAATTATATTTAAATAATTACAAATACTTGTCATTTCACCTAATAATAGTGTGTTTTAAATATGCAATTAAGTCAAATATTTATTTAAAGATTATCTAACATAATGAGAAAATAAAAAAATAAAAAAATAATAACAGTTGAACAATAATAATAATAATATTAATAATAATAGTAGTTATTATAATAATAATAATTATTATTATTATTATTATTATTATTATTATTATTATTATTAGTATTTAACTAATACATATTAAGTTATCAAATAATAATAAATTAATAATCTATTGTTTATTTTTAAATAATAAAAATAATTATTATTATTGTTATTAATAATAAAAAATAATAATTTTACTTAAATTAATAATTAGTAATTAAAAATTATGATAATAATAATATTAATTATTATTATTATTATTAATTATATATAATTAAATTACTTTTTTAATTATAATAGATTCATAAATTATTTATTTTATTACATTAATAGTTTATTTTTTTTATTAATTTTAATATCGAATTATAATAATTCTATTTAAATAATAAAAACGGAGTGATTTCAAATGTGCAGTAAAAAAAAAAATCTTAAAGGAACACTCCACTATTTTTGAAAATAGGCTAATTATCCAACTCCCCTAGAGTTAAACTACTTGACTATTCTCTAGTTACATTGTGATGTGATGTTACAAAATCAAAGTTGCACAAACTAGCTGGGAACTATTTTATTTTGATATTACACTGCGCCTGCTGCACTCAAAGATCCTTGATTATTACACCAGAATGAGAGTATAGCTCCTAGCCTTATCAGCCTAGAAAATGTGTCATTTTCCGTCGGTCTTAGTACACGATGTAACTACAGAAGAGTCCAGATTTAAATAGGAAAAATATCTAAACTCTTTGGTCATTTTTGAGCGAGATGCTAACGGTCTAATCAGATTCAATGATCTATGCTAAGCTAAGCTTAAAGTGCTAGCGCCAGACCCGGAGATGGGCTGAATGGATTCAGAAACGGTAAAACTCAGCTGTTTAACTCAAGGAGAGTGTTCCTTTAACAAATCATCTAAACAGCTACAGCATTTTACAGCTCTATTCTCTTCAGTTTTGACTCGTATGCATCTACTTTTTCTTTTGGAAAGGGATTTTAGGAGGAACATGCGAGCTGATACTTGAGTTCTTTTGTAAACAGTGTCACTGTGTGCTTCATGTTTCTGAACTGAGATTGGCACAGAATCACACAGCTCAGTTTTCTGGAGGAGAACAAGGTTGTTTTGTCCACATTGTTCAGATTGTATCTCTTGTGAAACCTCTTGTTGCCTTTTTATGAAGGACATCGTTTTTTTTTTATTATTATTTATTATTATATCTTTGTTCCCTGGAAGCTCTTGACCTTAAAAATCATTCATTAAAGTGCAAATAGAAAAATCCAACAGTATATTTAATATTTATTTTCTGAATAAACTGCGCAAGATATGCATGCTTATGAGTATTTACTTTATCGCAAATATTTCCCCTAAAACTCTTCAGAAGAATAAATAAATGTACAAATTAAATTCATTTCAGTTTTAGTCATTTTAGGACTATAATAATGATGATGATGATGATGATGATGATGATGAAGTACTAAATGACTAAAACAACAATTGCATACATTTTTATTATTACATAATTATATTTACATAATAATAATAATATTGAATTATAATTGCATAATTACATAATTATACAAAAACAAATACAATAAATAAATAATAATAATAATAGTGATAATATTCCTCAAGTATTGTTATTTACTTAATTACGTAAATTTAAGTAATTTTAGTACTTTTCAATTTTGTTTTTGTAATTTTTTATTATTTTATATCTTTAGTATTTCTATTTTTATTTATATAATTTTATAATTATGTATTTATAATTATAATTTTTTAATTATATAATTTTATAATACTAGTATTTCTAGTATTTTATTTATTTTATTTCATATATTTTATTTGTTATTATTGTCATTAATATTTTTATTTTTTTGCATTTTGTATTTTCTCTTTTATATAATCTATTTTATTTTGATTTCAGTTTTACTTCTACTCATTTTAGTTGTTGTAATTATTATTATTATTATGAACAAAATTATAATTAGTTGTTTAAAGGGGGATTTTTTTGTGCTTTTTTGTTTGCATTTCTCTATTTAGCATTTATCTTTTTGCTTTATTTTTATTGCAGTTTTAGCTCGAGTGATTTTAGTGCTTCAACATTTTTCCATCTAATGGTCATGTTTTATTTCAATGACCAAGGTTTAGTTCACAGGAGGCAGAACTGACTGAAGCTGTAGAGCAGACTGATGTGTTCAGAGACACAGATGAGACTCTGAAGTTGTCTGTGTGTGTCTCAGTGATTACGAGGTGAACTGCAGACCGGCTCACGGCTTCATCCACGTCCTCCCCATCACACACAACATGACGGAGTTCACGAGGGTCATCCAGGAGCAGAGGATCTCTGGGAACATGGACACGCCGGAGGGAGGCTTCGACGCCATGCTGCAGGCCGCTGTCTGCCAGGTAAACACACCTGAGACACACACCACACACTGATGAGGTTTGGGTGATTGCAGGGTGTTGCTGTGTAGTTTCTGTGTGTTTTGTAGCATGTTGCAATATGGTGGTTGAGACGAAAAATAATAAACTAAAACAAAACCGTGCTTCTCCATTTATCCAGGATTGTTGAGCTCTAGTTCTGAGATGCTCAAATCAAAGGAGTTCACTATTACATGTGATTATTTAAAATGTTTCATTGTTTATGTATTTATTTATTTATTAGTATTTATCTTTTTAATAATAATGACACTTTTATGTCAGAGGTGATTGCTGGAACATTCCTTACTCGCTTGAGTAAAAAACGCTAGTATTCATTTTAGTAATATTATAGATTAATTTATTTTTAAATGAGCATTTATTTGTTGCATATACTTATCATTTCTTTTTTGTATTATGACTTTATTTGCTTTTTGTTGTGTATTTATTTATTTTTAGTATTTCTAGTAATTTATTACGTTTGTTTATTTGTTTTTTGTTATGTATTTATTTATTATTATGTTTTTATTTTATTTATTTATTTGTGTTTGTTTAAATATTTTCTTCCTTTTTTTGTCGTTAATGGTGATTGCTGGATCATATTACAGTTTTATTTATTTTTATATTAGTATTTATTTATTTATTTTAGTATTATGAATTTATTTACTTTTTTGGTATTTATTAATTCATTTTATTATTATTTTTATTTTAGTATTATAACTTTTTTTATATATATATATATATATATATTTTTTTTTTTTCTTAGTATTTTCTTGTAATTTTATGACGGATTTATTCATTTTTATTATATATATTTTTTTAATTTATAATATATATGCTAGTGGTGATTGCAAGGTTGTCTTCATTTAATTAGTTTTTGGTTCATTTATATATTTAATAGTGCTGTCAAGCGATTAATCACTATTAATCACATACAAAATAAAAGTTTGTTTACATAAAATATGCGTGTGTTATGTGTATATTTATTATGTATATATAAATACACACACAAAGTATATATTTTTACATAACATATCTTCTGAAATATTCATGCATGTGTGTGTATTTATTTATACATAATAAATATGCAAAAAAAACACATGCATATATTATGTAAAAAAAAAATATATTAATCTATAATAAATGTATTTATTTTTTCTAGTTAATAGTGGTTGATTGGAATTTTTTTTTATTGGCTTAAATCACCCTAAAATATTTCATGCATGATATAATAATAATAATATGGTGATTATGGTAGTATTATGGCTAATATTAATTAATTAATAGCTTTTTAATTGTGTTTTTTATTGCATTTATTTATTTATGCATGCATGTTTTTTCTTCAACCAAGCAAAATTATAAACCAGCAAAGTCAGATCTGAAGAATGATTAAAGTCTACAGCGCAGGGTGCTTTACATGACACATCTCATCTCGTCTCGTCTCAGCTCAGAGCAGCTCTGAAGCAAAACAATGCCTCTTTATGGGATCCGGCCGCTGGGATGTTTCCCGGGAATGATAAGCGGATGCTTTCTGAGCCGTGGGCTTGAAAGGTTTTGTGACCTTGACTGAGTTTCAGTCTTCGTATGTGCCTCTGCGAGTCAGAGAGAAACCAAGCGTTGGCTCTCAGGTGATCTAGCGCTTGTCGTCATGCATGACTTACACAGATGCCGCGCTGCTGTAGCTTTAACAGATAGCTCCTGTCGGCATCTCGTCGGGGTTTTCAGTGAAACATTACTCATTACTCCTGGCAGCTGAAAACACCGGACTCGGACGGTTCGTGTTTAATTAGTAACACAGGCTCAGGTCACAAGAGTCCACTCACAGTCTCTCATGAGGGAAATTATCACCTTTTAATTTTTGGATTAATGATTATTGTATATAACCGTTAGTGTTTTAAGTATTAAATAATTAATTCATTTATTTATGTATTATTATCTGTCAAGCAAAGGTCATTTAAGCACCTCATCCCTAAGATATGATTTAAGGAATGATGAATGAATTCAGTCGTTTCTCATCCTGGCAGATAAACCCTCAGCTAGCGCTCTTTGTCTTGTATTAGTAACTCGTATAGTTTGTTTATTTGATAGTATTTGTTTACATTCTTTTTATTTATTTTATATTTATTTATTTCTACTAACAAATATATATATTTGAGTTTGGGTGTTTCTGACAGAAATCTGTCTGTTTTGCAACAGTGATTTCAAGAACGCTGGCAGTGATTTATGGGAACACACACAGCGACTCGTTCAATCCGTGATTAAAGCGCTGGTTAACAAATATGTGCATGAAAGATGCTCGAGTTAACTAAAGGCTCTGGATTAAATGCAACATCTGTGGTTACAAGCAAAAATGCAAATTAATGTGCACATATCAAAAAATTCAAAAAATGCTAAACTCCAAAAAATAAACTACATTACCCATGATGCTGTGCAGAAAATTCCACCAATCAGAGGTCGGCGAGGAATGCTGCAAATTATGTAATTGTGTCAGTCTCGATAAGTTCTAAAAATTCTTATTAAAAATATCTATTTTGCTATAAATATAAAATATATTGCTCAAAACCAAATTAACGTTAGTTTTTCTCTCATTTAAATAGAGATATTATATATACTCTATCTTGTTTAGCTAGGTTAGGTATTTTTTTTCCTGCATGTTATATTTTTGTGGGGTTTTTTTATGTTTTTTTTTATTCTTTCTTTGTTTCGTTCCCAGTTTGTTTTTTTTATTTTATTTTTTATGTTCCTTTAAATTTTTTGCTTTATTAAATTTTTGTATCTATTTATTGTTTTTATTTTTGCATGCTCTATCATCTCTTTCATGGAAATTTTTAATTCCGCGCTCTTTTTCTCAAAGCATGATTCAGGGGATGATCAGTCCAAGCATTGCTCATCCTGGCATCTGAACAGCTAAACACACTCTCCTGCAGGTTAGTAACGCTTGCTTCCTCTCTGCAGAAAGACGTGGGATGGCGTCCCGAAGCGAAGCACCTGCTGCTGGTGATGACAGACCAGCCGTCTCATCTGGCTCTGGACAGTAAACTGGCTGGGATCGTGGTTCCTCACGACGGCCGCTGCCATCTCGAGGATAACATCTACTCCCAAACCACCACCATGGTACCATTAACCAGAAGTTAATTCAGCAGCTGCATTGTTATTATTGTAATATACCACAGTATGCACATGATGTTTGTACAGACGTGTTGTCGTTGTTGTTGTTTAGGAGCACCCAACAATCGCTCAGCTGGCCGAGAAGCTTCTGGAGAACAGCGTTTACTCCATCTTTGCAGTGGACCAGGTGCAATACCGGTGGTATGAGGTAATGTCTCTAACGCACCATGAGTTTGAGTGTTTCTGACAGAAATCTGTCTGTTTTGCAACAGTGATTTCAAAAATACTGGCAGTGATTTATGGGAACACACACAGCGACTTGTTCAATCAGTTATTAAAGCGCTGGTTTAACAAATATGTGCATGAAAGATGCTCGAGTTATCTAAAGGCTCTGGATTGAAAATGCAAGTAAAAATGCTAATTAATGTGCACATATCAAAAAATTCAAAAAATGCTAAACTCCACCCAAATGAATTACCAGAGGTTCATGAATAAATGGTTCCACCTCGAAATTATTATGAATGATGGCTTGACAGCTCAGATTGACTTGATTTTACTCATATATTCATGTTTAAAAACAAAAAAAATAAAATACAGTAGCTTCACATTTCTGCTGTTAAAGCCATGTGCATCTGCTTATTTTATTTCGACTTATTTTTCGTATTATTCTGTTTAGCGCCTGAATTTATGTAAAAAAAAACACTAAAAAAAACTACATTACCCATGATGCTGTGCAGAAAATTCCACCAATCAGAGGTCGGCGAGGAATGCCGCAAATTATGTAACTGTCTCGATAAATTCAAAAAAATTTTATTACAAATATCTATTTTGCTATAAATATAAAATATATTGCTCAAAACCAAATGAACCTTTGTTTTTCTCTCATTTAAATAGAGATATTTTATACAATAAAAGTTCATGGTGACCAGTAGCTGACAAACAAAAAAAAAATACTTAATTAAATAAATACTTTTAATCAGCAAGGATGCATTAACTTGATCAAAAGTGACAGTGAAGACATTTATAATGTTACAGAAGATTTCTATTTCAAATAAATGCTGCTCTTTTAAACTTTCTATTCATCTCTGAATCCTGAAAAATTAAATGTATCACAGTTTCCACAAAAATATGAGGCAAACACAACTGTTTTCAGAAATGTTTCTTCGTCTGCAAATCATTATATTAGAATGATAGTTGTCGAGACCAAAAAAGTAATATAGAAATATTACATACACTATTATTACATACTATTTTATTTTATTTTATTTTATTTTATACAATGTAAGTTCATGTTGACCAGTGGCTGTATCCTAAAAGTAGTGTTTTATTTTATTTCATTTCATTTCATTTCATTTCATTTCATTTCATTTCATTTTATTTTATTTTATTTTATTTTATTTTATTTTATTTTATTTTATTTTATACAATGTAAGTTCATGGTGACCAGTGGCTGTATCCTAAAAGTAGTATTTAATTTATTTGTTTATTTATTTATTTATTTATTTATTTTTATATATATATATACAATGTAAGTTCATGGTGACCAGTGGCTGTAACATAAAAGTAGTATTTTATTTATTTATTATTATTTGTTTTGTTTTTATTTTATTTTTTATTTTATTTTTTTATTTCCAATGATACTGTACAAGACAATTCCACCAATCAGAGCTCGGCAAGGAACGCTGCTAACGATGTAACTGAGTCCGTCTCAATACAAACTCAAAATGCTAAAAAGTTTTTACTTACAACTTTAAATGAAGTTTTATTTTTCAAAATCATGTCTAATTCAGTTATGTCCTTTACAATGCTTAATGGGATTGTAGTTCTTTCCCTCATTAAAGCCGTCTTGTCCTTTTATCCTATTTTCACATGCTTTTTTGCTTCATGACGCTCAAAGTTCATAATGCTGTGATTCCCCTCAGAGCGTGTTGGTTCAGTTCATAACTCATAACGCTTTAACAAAGTTTTTTTTTTTTTATCCATCTGGTGAAAAATTAATAGAAACAGAACCAACGGCGCTGAGTAAGTGGGTGGCACAGATGCACTCAATTACTGTAAGCACATTTGTTTTGAGCAGCAGAGGCATGACTCAGTATTCGTTTTCTGTCGAGCTGTATTTTAAACATGCTTCATCTTTCCTCTGAACAGGATCTGCTGGACCTGATTCCTGGAAGTTACGTGGGCCCACTCGTTTCCAAAGCATCAAATCTAAAAGACTTAGTAGTGCAAGCCTACAAGGTAAACAGCTTGACTTTCTCTTTTGCTCCGCTCTCTCTCTCTCTCTCTCTCTCTATCTCTGTCCACTCAAGGACAATTTGATTAGAAGTGCAAGAGGTCCCAAACATTTCAGAGCACTCGCTTTCGGTTTAACGGGAAAAGCATCGGCTGTAATGCCAGAATCTGTTCCAACATGTGTTTAACAAGAGCAAGCACAACAATGCATTCTCCTTCCCCAAATCCTGTGATCCCAGCGAACAGAAGCCTGCATTATAAAGGGCCTGTTCCGGAGACAAAGGGCTCTTTCTGAGCTGTTCTCCGCTCTTCTCTTGCAGAGGCTGCTGTCGGATGTGGAGGTGCAGATCGGGCTGGAGGACGGCCAGGCTCAGCGCTTCCAGGTGAACGTCTCGGCTCTCTGTCCCGACGGATCCACTGTCTCTGGAAACACAAAGTGCTCCGGCGTTCGGCCCACACAAACAGTACGTCTAATTCAGCACGGTGCACAGAGATTAAATGTGCTCCAATTATAAGACTTAGCTCGGCCAAAAATAATGTTTGCTCACCTGCATGTTGCTCAAAACCGTATGATTTTAATTTTCTCTCATTTTAAAAGGAAATGTTTTCATGCAAAGAAAGTTCATGGTAGCTGTCAAGACCAAAAAAGTGACGGAAATATTTTATTTATTATTTTATTATTATACAATGTAGGTTCATGGTGACCAGTGGCTGTTACATAAAATAGTGAATATTTAATTTAATTTAATTTAATTTAATTTAATTTAATTTAATTTAATTTAATTTAATTTAATTTATAAAACTCCATGGTGAAGAACAGCTATCAAAGCTAAAAAAAAAAAAAAAAAAAGTACATGCACTTCTATATTTATTTTATTTCATGTCATTTTCTTTTATTAAACAAATACTTTTATTCAGCAAGGGTGCATTAAATCGATCAAAAATGAAAGTAAAGACATTTATAATGTTACAAAAATATTTATATTTAAAATATATGCTTTCTATTCATCTGTGAATCTGACAAATAAAATGTATCACAGTTTTAAAAAAAAAATAGTGACCTGCACAACTTTTTTCAACACAGATAATAATCAGAAATGTTTCTTTAGCAGCAAATCAGTATATCAGAATGATTTCTGAAGATCATGTGTCACTGAAGACTGGAGGAATGATGCTGAAAATACAGCTGTGCATCAAAGAAATAAATTACATTTTGCTATATGTTCATATAAAAAACTGCTATTTTAAACATAATAATATTTCCTATTTTTATGTACTTTTTTGGAGCTTGACAGCCTATTTACATTTGTTGCATGGAGAAAAACCGCCTTCTTTATGCATCTCCATTTGTGTTTCAAAGGAAAACATCATGTTGGTTTTAGTGGATGATGATATAATTGATATTATGAATAGTATTTTTGTTTGAACTGTCATTTTAAGGTTATACATGCCTTGGAGTTTAGTTTAAAGTAAAGGTTTACAGTATCTTCGGTTTATTTTGTCCCATGAGAAAATAGTTCAAGCTAAGTAATTACTCTGTGCTGCACTGTTTATAATGCCACACATTTATAAACTGTTTTATATGATCATGTGACCTGTGTTGAAATCTCCAGCACATTAGGAACATAGCAGAGAGGCCACAAACCCAAATGTAATGCTGTTGCACCACAGTTAGATTTTGACATTTTCTGAAGAAAACACTCTTAACATCTCGGTGGTGGGTTTTGCACGGAAAAACACAATTCACATTTTCTTCAAGAAATATTGAAAAATCTTGGTTTACATACAGTACCATTTAAAAGTTTGGGCATTTATTAAAGAAATTAACACTTTTAATAAGCAAGCATTCGTTCAAAACATTTTTTTTAAATTCTCCTTTTGTGTTTACAGAAGAAAATAATACAGATCTGTGTTATTGTTAACTGAAACTTATGCTAAAACTATTAAAATGAATTTTGTCAAAACGAAATAAAGGTGAAATAAAATACAAATCATGAAATAAAATCACGAATCATTTGAGTCAGTTTGGGGATCGCAAATTATTTGAATCAGTTTGGGAGTTCGGAGCGGGATCGCGAATCATTTGAGTCAATTTGGGAGTTCGGAGCGGAATCGCGAATCATTTGAGTCACTTTGGGTATCGCAAATCATTTGAATCAGTTCGGGAGTTCGGAGTGGCTTCGCGGATCATTTGAATCAGTTCGAGAGTTCAAAACGGGTTCGCGAATCATTTGAGTCAGTTCCGGAGTTCAAAATGGGTTCGCGAATCTATTGAGTCAGTTCGGGAGTTCGTAGCGTGTTCGCGAATCATTTGAGTCAGTTTGGGGATCGCAAATCATTTGATTCAGTTCGGGAGTTCGGAGTGACTTCCTGGATCATTTGAATCAGTTCGAGAGTTTGGAGCGGGTTCGCGAATCATGTGAGTTAGTTCGGGAGTTCGTGGCGGGATCGCGAATCATTTGAATCAGTTCGGGAGTTCGTAGCGGGTTCGCGAATCATTTGAGTCAGCTAGTCAGGGCTTGGGCGCCGAGTTGCATTCTGGGACGTGGCGGCCATGTTACTAGCCTCGCGAATGTAAACATACAGCAAGTTGAAGGAGAAGAGAAGAGTTGGGAGAAAGAAAAAAAATTTAAAATCACGAAAAGGTTGTGGGATTTATAATAGGGACCGGTATATGGACAAAATCGGCACTATTAACGGTCTGGATCCATATGAAATTCCCGACAAATAGTGGAGTACCGACGAAGACTTGCTGCCACACTTTTGCAATACAGATATCTTCGGCTACCTTGTTTGTTTTGTGAGCGCCTACACTTCAGAATAGTTCCGAAGCTACAATTCATTGAACCCTCATGTACAGTTCACAAATGGATGGGTTCAGGAGCTGCAAATCAAAGAACCGGAACAGCGGCAAACAGTATACAGTAATCCGGTAAGCTGTGCTCTACCTAGCTGCTAGTTTAATAACTGTTGGTGCTAACAACCATTCACAGATTTACTTTTAACTGTGTTTCAAAAGTGTAGTTAGTAGCTGTCAACCCTCCCATTTTTTCCGGGGTTCTCACGTATTTTAGCTTTTCCCGATGTCTTTCCGGTTTAGTATTTTCCTGTAAAATATCCCGTTAGCCCTTCAGTCGCACCTGTTAGTCTCCGTGCACTTGTTTCAGAATCTGTAACTAAAGTCACATTAGACCTAGCTTCACAAATCGCTTAACGTTAGTCAATGCAGCAGTTTTGTAGTACGACTTTTTGCTGTCAGCAGAGGGATAGCAACAAAAAGAAAAGTATTTTGGATGAGTAACCTGAGAAATTTCTCTTATTTTCAATGTTGACTTAAGCTATATAAATAAATATTCATATGTTATGGTCTCAGTGTTCGCGCCTCCAAGCAGGAAAGCGGTGCAAAGTGAATCCATTCTCATTTTGCGCTATTACACCCCACAATGTACATACAATCCCTACCTTGCATTCATATTTATATTCTGTATATACTCTGCTCAATACTGTATATAGCAACTCCACTGTACATTCTGTATATTTACTTACTCTGCACTTTTATGTATATAAAACACTATATTCTTGCACTTCTGGTTAAATGCTAACTGTATTTCATTAGCTCTGTACTTCTACTCTGCATAATGACAATAAAGTTGAATCTAATCTAATCTAATAAACCATGGTTGCAAACTAAGAAGAAGAACTAACGTCATTGACAGGCGACTGCACTGCCCCGTGTCGCTGTTTAAAATGGGAATTTTCTCATGATTTAAAATTAGTTTAAAACATTAGAGATATGGTTAGTAATCAGCTGGACAAAATATATAGTGGTTTTTGAATATTTTACTGCAAGTATCTTACGAATTGCCCCTTTATTTGTAAGAGTGTAGGTCAGAATGAGATCTGAACTGTGGTCGGTGGGGTCTGCTCTGTGTTTGTCCCGTCTCAAGGTCTCCTTCAAGGTGACTGTAGGAATGATGGGGTGTCCGGAGGACGGCGGCGATCGAGATGTTGTGATGTCCGTCAGGCCCGTGGGCTTTAACGAGTCGGTGAGCGTCCGGATCCGTCAGAGCTGTGTCTGCGGCTGTGCTCAGACGGGCCTCTGTCGGGATGACCCCTCGTCCTCGGACTGTCCCGCGGACACCAGCTCCTGTAGAGCGCACCGGGGCGCAGCCGTCTGCAGCGGACGAGGGCTCTGTAAGTGCGGGACGTGTGTGTGTGACTCCAGCAGACTGGGACACATCTACGGGAAGTTCTGTGAGATGGACGACTTCTCCTGTCCGTATGTGAAGGGCCGGGTGTGTGGAGGTGAGCGGTTTAAAGCGTTAGTTCACCCAAACATGAATATTCGGTCATTACATTGCAAACTTGTAAGAGCTCTGTTCATCTTCAGAACACAAATTAAGATGTTTTTGATGAAATCCGAGAGCTTTCTGACTCTACGTATCCGCGTGCATACATTGCATTCGTATATACGTCATATAAATAGTTTCCTTTTCGACGTTTCAGGACACGGCCGGTGTGTTTCGGGTGAATGTGTGTGTCTCTCTGACTGGACGGGTGAGTCCTGCGACTGTCCCGTCTCCACCGAGAGCTGCGTGTCGGACGACGGCTTGATTTGCAGCGGCTGGGGAAAGTGTGTGTGCGGCAAGTGTGTGTGTGACGACGCTCGGCGATCTGGAGCCTTCTGTGAGAAATGCCCCATCTGCTACAGCTCCTGTCAATCACACTGGTAACCGCTCGCACTGATTGGCTAATACAGCTGTCAATCACACAGTTAAACACGCACTGAAGCTGCATACCTTTCTAAAGGGGCTTCACACTAGACTTTGCCCTCCATTCACTTTCATTCATGCGCATGTGAACGCAGGAATGCAAGAGAAAAGGTTTTGTCTTCAGCTGCACACCAGAGTTAAACTGCCAATTTATAAAGAAAAACACGTTTGACCAATAGAGGATGTAACCGTCCTGAAAAATGGAGTAGATCAGAGATATTTATTGATTAAACTATTTTAAAGCTTTATTAAATGAATGGTTACACTTTATTTTAAATTGTCCTTGTTACAGAGTAATTATACATATAGGTAATAATTAACTACATTTGTTGGGTTACTTGAAATGCACATTTTATTGTTATTACACTGTATTCAATTAATAATTAATAAATAAATAATTATAATTAATTATATCAATCATAATTACATTTGCTAAAGTTTTACTTTATTTTAAATTAATTGAATAATATTTTTTATATTTATTAAAAACAGACAGGGAATATGACATCATATCCTGTTGCCCATATTTTTTGTATAAAATAATTTTTCATGCTGAATTTTGTTGGACTGGCACTTTAGGTTTTGTTTTTAATGGAAAACAAGTGTACTGTATACTGCACAGTACATGCTGTATGCTATTATTGATTTTGCATTTGGTGTACTTGAAGAATACTAGTGTACTACAGAATGCACAGCATTTAATGTATATAACTTTTAAGAGTTGCAAGTAAAATAGTATGCAGTATTCAATAATGAAGTACACAACCTTATCACATTGCATGTGTTATTTCAATTCTTAAATATTTTTGCATACTTAAAGTTTAGCATGATCACCCATTTATACAATCTTCTGAATTAAAATCCAAGTATTCTTTATAATACATGTTAAATGTCTCCACTGTTTGTGCTGAAATGAAATAATGAGCCACTGATAACGTTCCCAGCTCGTTCCTCCGACTGGAAATTGAAGGTCAGATCGATCACATTGCATTGTGGGATGCTGTATTCAATGCAGTGTGCTCTGGCTTTGTGCCAAACATTGGCAAATGTCATAGAAATAGAATGAGCCGCTCTGAACATTGCCTAAATTCACAACATAATCTAAAGTGTCGGTCACGTGAAAGTTGTTAGGGATGCATGATCGCTCACTTAGCACATGCATCATATGGATTAAGACTACATCATGAATAAAAACATTTAAATTATAATGCACTATATTATTATAATATATTCTAATAAAATTATAATACACTATAAACAATATATATATATATATATATATGCATAAACAAATAATTATGTACAGTATGTATGTCTGTATAGTTCTTATTCATTTTTAATTAATGCATCTTATTACATCTGGTTAGACTAAATTAAAATAAGAAATTTTGCTTCGGCAACTAGCTGAAAAAAACATGCATTTATTTATTTATTTCATTTTAGTTATTGTTTATTTTAATTCAAGTAAGAAAGAAATGTTTAATTGGTTTACCTTTTTAGTTTTGGCAAATTACCCTGATTTATATACTCAATCATAATTCTTAATTTATTATTTATTAATTTAAGGTTATTCAAAAAAATGCAAACAATATGTTAGAAAACTTGAAATATGAAATAATAATTTTATAAATGTATATGATCTACTCCACTTTTCTGCAACAACTTGCAGCTTGGCTAAGAGTTCAATCCGTGTTATCTGCATCCTAAAAGTGTTCTGTCCTAATAATGGTGTAATCCTCAGGAGCTGTGTGAGGTGTCACCTGTCTAAGGGCCTGGGGTCAGACGCTGTGCAGCTCTGTAATCACAGCTGTGCTCCGGCGGTGCAGTATGTGGACGACGTCTCAGGTACTACAGCACAAACACAGAGAGAAACACAGGAGGCTGCGGTGCGTCTGAATGAACTGTGCTGTTGTTCAGATCTGCTGCGGGGGAAACACTGCCTGTATCCCAGCAGTGAGAAGTGTCAGCACCGATTCCTGGTGGACTTGGCTTCGGATCGGCCTCAGCTGCACATCAGTCCACATCCTGGTGAGGAAACCAGTCCTTCTCTGCATCCGCTCCTCCTCCGCTTTTCCCTTCTCTGTTCCACAGCACTGAGAATCTACAAATCATGTTTCACTCGCAGTGAATGAAGTTTATTTTAAGACTGTTCGTGACATTATTTTCAGCACATTTTCCCAGCTAATTCTCATTGCTGTAATGTGTCGAGTCCTGATGTTTAAGTTAGGAGTTGATTTTTCTCATTTGATCCTTATTCCCGTATACATTTTTTTTTTTTTTTTTGGTATTTACATTTTATTTAAATTTAATCAAATGCAATTCAACAGTGACTGCTGTTCCATGACGTATACATACTTTATAGTTTTATGCTAATATATAAATATTTTACAGTCAGTCAACATTACATAATGTTAAAGTGAATTTTTGCATTACAGTAGTGAATTTTTTTTTTTTTTGCCTAATTGTAGTTAATTGATTATTTCATTGTTTTTAAGATTTATTATTTTATTTTATTTACATTTATTTTATTTTCATTTATATTTTATTTATTTTATTTTGTAGTAAATCAAAGTGAATCGCAGGCTATTTTGTAAATTAATGTAAATTATGAAAAAATGTTGTTTATTTGGGATTTTATATTGTATCTCTTTATATTTTTATGTTTTATTTATTTATTTTGTATTTTCATTTATTTATATTTAATTTATTAATGTATTGATTTATTTTATTTTATGATGAATACAAGCTATTTATTTATTTTTCATTATTTATGGTTTGTTTATTTAATTAGTATATTATCATTTATTAGTTATTAAATTATTAGTTATTAGTTTTTTTGTGAATTTTCAAAGGTCAAAATTTATTTTTATTTATTATTTTATATAACTATTTATTAATTTACCTTTATTTATTTAATCATTAATGTATTTAATTTGTGGTGATTTGTAAGCTGTTTTCCTTTGTTTATTTATTTATTTTCGTTTTTAAATTTGTATTAATTTTGTATTTTATCTATTAATTTTTATTTACATTTTTGTAGTGGCAACATTCAGGAGATTCACTCCTCTTCATGCTGATTTCTTGCCAAAAGGATTCTTCATTGATGTCTAGAAAGAACCTCTGATATATTAAGCAGATGCATTTTTAATGCATTTAAAAAATTTTATTTCTTTCAAAATCTTCACTGTGCTGGTTCAGTCGTGTCAGGAAGATACAGAGGTTCAGGGAAAGGGTTTGTTTAAGACAAAAGCATCCAATAATTCATTCTTAAGCTAAACAGCGGCCAGATGTTTCTGTTGTGTGCTGTTACGACATCAGCAGCAGCTGAACTACACACATCCAGTCCTCCTGTTCTCAGTGGCTCCCATCCACTCACACACTGACATTTAGCAGGTTTCCATGGTGATCTGGAAGCAGCACACACACACACACACACACACACACACACACAAAGGCTCGTGCTGTTTCAGTGCAGCACTGAGGGGGCGTGGGGTGTGTCCCAAACGCCATTCAGAAGAGTGGCTTTAAGAGAGAGAATGTGCAGGAGAGCAAAACAACACTATTGAGATCTCCACAGTGTCTCTGTTGCTCTGATGTGACAGTAATGCGATTAAACGGAGAGTCTACTGCTTTATTAAGCCTCGTTCACACCACAGATGATCCTTACAACTTCAGGTGCTGCTCGTGTGGCGCTCAAAAATAACCCATATTTACTTCAATAAAATTAATGTACTATATTTTTGCTTAGTATTTGTTAGCCACTTTTTGAGCATAGTAAATTACATTTCTGACTGAAATCCTGAATGCACTGATTTAAGTTTGGTCTCTTTTGAAAGAAGGCACTATTGGCTACTATTTTCAAGGTTTATATGAAATATATATTCTCCAAATCATGTTTTACTCTGAAACGGCATGAAAGTCAAACCCATGAATCAAAACAAATTTGAGGTTGATACGACAAACAAATCAGCTTTCGGTAAGATTTTGTTTTGGGCGCAGTACCAAATGCTTCCACTAGATTAAATTGGCTTCCTATTCATTTCCGATACGCTCATTTTTGTCACTAAAACTACAAGTATGACTGTTTTTTCCAGGACCATTTAACCTTTCAGAAGCGTCCATGTATATACGTCCACTTCCGACTATAGACAATAACAACACATGAACGATATCGTTGGAATCTTTTCTTTTTCTTTTCGGCTGAAAGAGAATTAAAAACACTGAGAGCCAATAAGAATCCATCCTGCTTTAATGAGCTTTAATAGTATGGATTGTTTTGAATTATTATTTTTTTGTTAATATTTTGAATTAGATCATATTTTTACATTTCTCTTTTCATTTTAATTTTTATTAATGTTTTAGGCATTTTGTCTGTATAGATATAAATATTTTGTTTATTTCGTTTTCTCTTTTTTTAATCATTTTTTTCAATATAATTTTTAATATTTCTATTTATCTGTAATTTAACTTTTTCAGTTTTACTTTATTATATTTAATAATTTATTACTGTAAGTGAAACCTTTCTAATCTAACATTTCTATTCTATTCTATTTAGCTTTAATTGTTTTATTCATTTTAGTACTTCAGTATTGCCAGCTTAATATTTCTAATTTTCAGTGAAGTTTTATATAAGTTCAAGATCTAACATTGCTATTCTAGTCTAGCATATCAGCTTTATAAATTGCTATTCTATTCTTTTCCATTCTATTCTATTTCCTTTTAGTTTAGTCTTATACATTTTTGTACTTAAGTATTGTCAGCAAAATATATAATTGTTAGTGAAGTTATATACGTTCAAGATCTAACATTGCAATTCTATTCCATTCTATTCTAGTCTAGTCTATTCGACTTTATAAATTGCTATTCTATTCTATTCTATTTCGTTTTAATTTAGTTTTATAAATTTTTATACTTTGGTTTTGCCAGCAATATTTAGAATTTTTTTGTGAAGTTGTATAAGTTTAAGTTGATCTTACATTGCTATTATATTCTATTCTGCTTTAATTTAGTTTGATTAATTTTAGTACTTTAGTACTCCCAGCAAAATATGTATCATTTTCAGTGAAGTTGTATAAGTTGAAGTTTATCTAACATTCTATTCTATTCTGTTCTATTCTATTCTATTCAGCTTTAATTTAGTTTTGTTAATTTTAGTAGTATAGTATTGCCAGTAAAATATTCATTTAAGTTTTATAAGTTAAAGTTTATCTAACATTTCTATTCTATTCTATTCTATTCTATTATGTCCTATTCTATTCTTTTCTATTCAACTTTAATATAGTTTTGTTATTTTTATTGATTTAGTATTGCCAGCAAAATATTAATAATTTTCAGTGAAGTTTTATATTCAAGTTTATTTAACATTTCTATTCTATTCTATTCAGCATTAATTTAGTTTTATTAATTTTAGCAGTTTAGTATTGCCAGCAAAATATCAATAATTTTCAGTGAAGTTGTATAAGTTTAAGTTTATCTAACATTGTTATTCTGTTCTGTCCTATTCTATTCAGCTTTCATTTAGTTTTATTAATTTTAGTACTTTAGTATTGTACTTTATACTTTTCATTCAAGTTTTATGTTCAAGTTTGTCTAACATTTCCATTTCTGTTATATTCTATAATATTTCTATGCGGCAACTCAAGCATTTCTCATCCAATCTGCTCCACATTTATTTATCTTCCTCTGCTCGTTCTTACTGTATGTCTGCTGTTGACTAAACACTAACATTTTACGAGAACTGATGGTTTGTTTGAAGGGCGACTTCTGAGCAGGATGTCCTCCTGTGGGATCAGAGATGAGCACAGTGCAGTCATGTGTGGACTTTGGCTGTTGTTGGTGTTGTTTATGATCTGGTCTCTGTTGTGTAACAGTGTGTGTTTGGAGTCGGCGGTACTTAAAGACGTTCCTCAGCACCTTCCTTCTGACCGTCACGCTGGGGATCGGTATGCTGGCCGTCGTCCGACAGCTGCTGAGAGCTGGAAACTGTTCGTGGCAGTCCAACCCTGATCCACAGTTTGACCACAGCCGCAAGGTAATGTGAGTTCATGTGTGTGTGTTCAGTAAGAGACAACCACAGCAGAGCTCAAAAAAACGAATAATATTTATATATTGACCTAATCAATGTTATTTTAGTCTATGTATAAAATATATATATTTTTTCCAGTTTTATTCAAAGTAATTTTAGTATTTTTATTTATTTTATTCTATTTTATTATTTATTTTTATTATATTTATTTTTTATTTTCAATAAGTGTATTTTTTTATTTCTGTCTTATTCTATTAAGCTTATATTTATTTCAGTTTTTGTTTTACTAAAATTGTTTAAATTCATTTAGTACTGCACACAATTCATCTCAAATTTCTAGTTACATTTTATAAGTTAGTTTTTTTATGTAATATCTTTTTTCTGTTATATTTATTTCACTTTAATTTACATATTTAAATTTCACTTCTATACATTTTTTATATTTTGTACTGCCAGCTGAAAATACATACATATATACATTATTTCACAAAAAAAACCTTTGAATACTTTGTGTTAGTTTTAGTGTCTGTGGAGCACAAAAGCCTGCTCGCCAAGGCTGCATTTATTTCTTTTAAACACAGTAAAAATCGGTAAAATTGTGAAATATTATTACAATTTAAAATAACTGTTTTCTATGTGAATATATTTTAAAATGTAATTTATTCTGTGATTTAAAACGCCTTTTTCAGCATCATTCCTCCAGTCTCCAGCGTCACATGATCTTCAGAAATCATTCTGATATGATGATTTACTGCACAAGATACATTTCTGATTATTATTATTAGTATTGAAAACAGTTGTGATACTTCATATTTTTGTGTGATCGATTTAATTTTTCAGGATTCTCTGATGAATAGTTCAAAAGAATAGCATTTATTTGTAATAAATCTTTTGTTGCATTATAAATGTCCTTATTGACACTTTTGATCAATTTAATGCTTGCTTCCATAATAAAAGATGCATTTCTCTTCCTGTCTGAATGCAGAACTCATACGTCCCCACGACCAACGAGAAGACGATCACGTACAGGCGGGACAGTCTGCCGAATCTCCCCGTGGAGATGCACGCACACATGCCCAAGAAGCCCCTGAGCGACGCCTGGCAGTGATGACCAGGGTCAAAGGTCGTCTAGAACCAAAGCACTACCTGAATGAAAACACAATCTTTCTCTTTAAGCACTTACTTCACGAGAGCAATATCCAGCGTGGGTTTTCTGACGGTGTTTTTCATTCAGTTTCTCATTTGTGATGTTGAATGGCATTAAATCTCTTGTCCTGAAGCCACACAGAAAAAGAGATGATACGGTAAACCCTTAATGACGCGTTCACCTCAATAGGCCAGTTTTCTGCTGAGTTACTGTTTGCTTGTGTCTGTGAGCGGATGTGTAGGTGTGTTTGTGATATTTGTACTTGTTTTATTTTATTCGTATATATGGTACAGACTCTGGCTGTGTTCAGAATAGCGTACTTACATACTGCGCATACTATTTCTGCAGGACGCATGCAGGAAATACACAGACCAATGCAACAGGCTTGACACTTCCAGTGTAATGATGCTTTGTTTGGACTTAATAACTATATTATCAATTAATCAAGTAATCAATTAAATTAAATATTTTTTAGATTTATATGATTTTCATTTCAGTTTACAATTTAGTAATTTTACGTGCTTTTATTATGTTTGAATATGAATAGATGAAAGCTAAATAGAAATATTACATATAAATGTGATGTTTTACATTTATTTTTACATTTTTTATTTTTATTTTATTTTAGTAGGCTACTTTAAATTCTGTAATGATAATTTGAGCAGATTATTATTATATTACTTTTTTAATAGCAGTGTTCACAGTATGCACCTTATTTTGCGACACGGAAATAAACTATTTTATGTGTGTAGTCCAGTAAAAGTAAAACTAATTTACTATTTTAGACTACAAAATAGTGTTTATGATTATGGTAATATGTTAAAATAATATGATAAGCAATAATACAGCTAAAATAACTGGACGCGACTGATACCGGAAGTCTCGCGAATTCAAATTAAAAATGGCGCGCCGAGCTGATCCTGTATAGTATGCAGTATGCAGTACTCACTTCTGAACTTAGTGTTTAGGAAACCCTGTAGTGCTGACTGGGATGAGTACCCCACCTAGTGTTCAACACACGCTTAACCACTTTTTAAGGGTTTTTTTTTTCTGATTAATTTTATTTATTTATTCTGTAATGAACATGGCATTGGGGTTTTATTGAATGTGTTCATATTTAAGCAGATTTCTCAGAACTGTAGCCTAAGTTATTTTCCAGCACTCTTCCCAGCTCAACTTGTTTCCTTATACAACTGGAGTTTTGAGGAAGTTTCTTCCTACACTAGTTTACTGTATGTGCAGATCTGTGCTTAGCTGCTGGTCGGTATTTAAATCTGTTGTCGTGTACTACTGAGGGCCCTTGTGTCCCGGACAGCGGCCCTGTAAGGCAGTGATGGTACGAACCCTCGAGGTATCCATAGCATTCCTGTGGCTCTAATAAATCCTGTTTTAACACACTGTTTACATTGGGAGAACATATTTATTTTTAGTATTTGTTTTACTCTCTCTTTTGTTAGAATTTTTGTTTTTGAACAGATCTGGGGTGCATTTCTCAAAAGCATAGCAACTTTGTTGGTTGCAATACAATTTCCCATTACCAACCAACTAAGTTGCTAACAGGTTAGCAACTATGCTTTTGGGAAACGCACCCCTGGTTGCCTACAGAGCAATATTGTTAGCATGTGTACCCGCACATTTCTGACTGATATGTGAATGTACCTGTGTAAAGCAAACGTCACACCAGCCATTCTGGTTATGCTTTGTAGCCTGTGTAATGAAATAAATAAATGAATAAATAGAAATCATAACACTGTTCTTCAGTTGCATGGTGTCATCATTCAGGTTCATTATCTTGAGTTTATAAAAATAAAAGAAAAAATAAGATTGCATATCAAATTATTTAAAAGGTACGCTATTCAATTGATTTATCTTGACATGGTGTACCTAGTCTAAAAATACTGACCATTTTTAATTGTTTTTAAAATCAGCACATCAATAAATGTTTGTATAACTACTAATATTTATATACTATATACTAATATATTAATATATACATTTAATTTTCAGCAAACACGTATAAATATCGTTCCCATATTTAATTCGACATACTCTCGAGTTTTGCTACTCTTTTACCTTCATACCACCTTTAAACGTAAGAGCGAGAGCGCCATTTTTTTTTCTTATACGTGCGCGACTTCCGGTTTCACTATAAAGCAGTCCAACTGGTGTTTCTTGTCATTTTTTTTTTTTATTTACTGTCGTAATCATGAACCTATTGGTTTGTATGGTAATTTTACAACACTTTGTTTGATATTTAGCCTATTTATTCATATTCCATATGAATCGGAAGTCTCGCACATTCACAGAATATGCTTCCGCGTTGAAAAAAGCGGTGAACACGATAAATACTGTCTCCTAATATTATTCCTAACAGATTTCATTTCGATTCTGGCAAAGCAGAGGATAAATAATAGACTAATTAAACTAGAGCTGCAATTCCGCCAGGGACCACTGAGAGGCGCCAAATAGTAATAAAAGCGCTTCTCCATGAATTGAGATGTCAGAGATGAGAGATTTGAAACTAAAACTTTAATCTTTTTTTATTAATTTATTTTAAGTTAGCAATGACTACTGTAGTGTTAGTATGTTCTGAAGTAAAGTCACTTCCAAATGCACAGCCTCTTTTAGATCAAGATTATTTTTTTAAAACTTAAACTTTGGTAGAAGTGGATCATAATTATAAATAAATAATTTTATTATATTATATATAATGCAATTTTTTTTTACTTAATTATGTTAAAAAGAAAACAATGTCTAAGTTCATTTCTAATCATTTCTGTTTGTTTTCAATTATTAAATCATTTAAAACAATCAACATCCTTGCTTTGATTCTTCACAGCATGTGACGTACGTTTTTAATGATCTCATACCTTGCGTATTGTATAATATGTGCACGTCAACAGCGTTAAAACACACACTTTTTGTGGTAAACCATCATTATTTTTACACATACTTCCCCCAAAAACAGTCCAAAATAGCCAAGTCATGTTTGACTTTATTACCTTAAAGTAAACGGTCAGTAAATACAAACACACATGCTCAATTAAATAATAATAATAATAAAAAAGATAAACCAATACCTGATCGACTCGACTCGATCCTGAAATTATAAATATAGCGACTCTGATAGACTTCAAAGCACAAATCAAACTCGATGATAAATAGAGTTTCGAGACAATCCTATGTACAATTTCACTTTGCATTGAGAAGAGTTCAGATTCACCGTCATAGACATCAACTGCACGACTAATGTACAAAAACACACTTGTCATCTCCGAAATAGGCGTAATATTAGAGACTCTCCGTTTCCAAATCAAGAAGCACAAAATAAACCAGTTCAGTTGACAAGTACAGAATAATAAGACACGTGTGCAGCTGATGAGGAATAAACCCCTTGATTTTCTTAATTAGTTTAATAAAGTGCCTCAATAGACATGTGTGAAGAGAATCTGTAGATGCAGCGAAGTTCTGCAGTTTGTTTCATCTTTATCTGCAAGACGAGGTTATTATCCAGAAAGGACTATTTCAAATATCCAAGAACACCTGAGAGAGACCTTCTGCTGATTTAAAAATCAGTCTAGAATTCAGTCTAAATATTCAAATCAGTAGTCAAATATAATCAAAAGTGGCGTCTGATAAACTGAGATCAGTGTTCACACGTGCACACTCTTAAAAACACAGCTTCTTTAATGAACACTCATGGTTCTCTGAAGACAAGAAACACTTCAGTTCTTGAGTTGCCACACTCTTGAAAATAAAAGTTCTTTACTGGCATCAGTGGTTCCAAAACGAACCTTTAGCATCCGTTACGCAGAATGTTGTTTGTTATGGGAAAAAAATAGGCTACTTTTAGATTTTCCAAACGTTCTTTACACTGAGAAAAAAATGCTTTTTAGAACTTTTCACTGAAAGGTTCTTTGAAGAACCAAAAACGCTGGTTCTATCGCATCGCAGCGAAAAACACCATTTGGAACGTTTCGTTTTATTAAGTGTGTTTATGTACTCTGAAAAATGGTGGGTTGTATTTTTTTTATATATATAGTGGAGGCATGTTTTATAAGTTTTCAGATCAGTGTTATGGGTTCTTTAAAATACCAAGGTATTTGAGAATAAAAAGCTATTTAGAGGACCCTTTATCTTTAAGAGCACGTGTTATCTCTGTCTCTTCTCAGAGGCCGTTCTGTGCGGGTGACTGGCAGGCCGGGCTGCCCGGTACACTCTGTTCGCTGTCGGTGTCGCTGCCCTTCTTGACCCCGCTGGAGCCGGGCTCTCCCGCGCTGTGCGTCTTCACGTGTTTACTGAGATGGTCGCTGCGCATGAAGCGCTTGTTGCACACCGGACAGGCGAATCTCTTTTCCCCGGTGTGTGTGCGTAAATGCCGCTGGAGCTCGTCGGACCTGGTGAAGCGCTTCCCGCAGAACAGCCAGTTACAGACGAACGGCCTCTCGCCGGTGTGCCAACGCAAATGCGCTTTGAGGTGCGATGTCTTTCCGTATACTTTTCCGCAGCCCGGGATGTGGCAGCTGTGGAGGCCCTTTCTGCGCAAACTGGCCCCCGAGGGCCCCAGGCGCTCCGCCTCATGGCAGTTCGGACAGTCGCAGGTTGCTCTGCCGGAGTACCGCCGGCTGGATGAGCGCGGAGACCCGGCTAGCACTGCGCCGTTAGGACCTGGGCTGGTTTCTGGGTACGTGGCAGATAAAACCGGTTTGAATCCGTCCATCAGGTGCTGGCCTCCTGTGAGGAGATGCGGAGACGGACTGGCGCTGAACGCGGTGTGAGTGAGGGAGGAATACTCTGAGTTGTATCCACCCAAGGGTGAATGCAAAGAGCTCTGGAGCGCGGCGCCGTTCGCGTTTTGAACATCAATCCAACCGGTGCCCACATCCCACCAGGAGGAGCCGCCACCGGCGCTCACGTCCCCGGCGGAGATGCCACCGTGCGCGGATTTGAACCACGTCTCATACGGGTGCGCGACGCTCATCCGCGGGTAAATCCCCTGCAGAGTGTCCACTTTGGAGATGAACACCGACTGCGCGCTCGCGTCCGGAGAACTGTTGGCCACTGAAGTTTGAAACACGGGATAGTCGTTTCCAAACGGGCTGGTGGAGGCGTTGGTGCCCGTTAATGAGAACGAGCTGTTGGCGCTGAACGAGTCGTTGCGCTGCGCGCCGTACGGAGAGAGAGAACAGCTGCTGGGCGCTGCGCGTCTCCACGGGTGAAATCCTCCTTTCCCAAACGAGCCGCTGTCCGACGAGGGACTCGAGCTCCCGATTTTGTTACAGGTCGCTGCTAACATGGCCAATGGAGTGGATCCAACCCTCGGTTCCTCCTGTGACCATAAAAACATTCACATTTTCACTAAAGGCGATATTTAAAAGAAGAGCAATAAATGTCATAATCCCAAACACATTGTTTATAAAACTGATAAGAGATCAAGGACTTTTCCCTTTGCCGCATGCATATCTAAATATGCTCAATTTTACACGTGAAATAAAGAGTTGCAATACTTTAAACGCAGGCCGTTTGGCAAATTTTCCTTAAACTTTTCCTAGACAATTGATTTGTTCACTGAAACAATTCAATCGAAGTAATATAATCATAAAGAACTGATATATTACCCTTTGCATTAAATGGATTTGCTTTGCGACACTTTAAGCTATAGTTCTTCTACAAAGCAAAGAGTTGAACTTGTTTAAACTCAATCCGTTGTACTAATATTCTTGCAAACTGTTCAGAATCTGCATTGCCATTAGCAGTCCTTTTAATAAAAATAAAGCTTCCACATAGAACCAAAACTAGTTTCGGCGTTTTATAGAAGTTAGTAATGAATGCCATTTAATTTAATTTAACCTTCTGTTTTTGGTGTTTTTAAAAAACCCAGGAACCAAAACACCGATCTGATCTGAATAACCTAATGAAACATCAGTAATTATTATTGTATAATTACAGGATTCTTTGTTGAATATTATTTTCAAAGAACACTTATTTTTAAGATTGTAGCCTACTATTTGCTCCTCGAGCGCATTTCAGCATTACGCATGATTACGCACAAACACGCTTGAAGCCTAAAGAAAGTATAAAGCAAATAAAGTTTAAGCAATATTAGATTGTTCTAAAGAGCTGTATCTATACTCACCCCAAGAAGTGAAGTTGCCATCACCTGTGAAAGGTCTTTGCATTTATAAGTCCCTCGGCTGTTTTGGAGCCTTTCACCGCCCACCGCTGCACAATGCGCTCGGCTCGGGCTTTGAAGAGCCGGCGGAGCCCGCGCGACCAATCAGATCTGCGTTCTCCGGTGACGTCACCGGCGGAGCGCTCGGTGACGTGTAGCGTGGGTAAAAGTGGGAGGAGCGGGAGGCCTAGTGAACCTTTCCAGGACCCTTTTCTTAATTGTTGGGGAAACCCATGTAAGGATAACTAATATTTCAACCACTTTCAATTTAAACATCTGAATATGACATCTGAAAGAAATATTGAACAGTGCATGATTCATTTTTTTATTCTTCAGGGTCTGTGTTTTTATTCGTCAGGACTGTTGAATTGTGGGTCGGTGGGCGTGGCGGGAAACTCGAGGGGGTGGAGGTGGGTGTTGCACGTGGTGCACAAACAAGACGAGATGAACTTGCACGAGCTCTTTCCTCTTTCATCTCGTTCACAGCAGAGAGTCGTGTGTGCGTAATCCACAGGCAGGTTCTGGTCTGATTTACTCCTGTTTGTGTGGATCATTAGATCCGGTAAAATCATCTACACTTCTGTCACTGTTGTGCACATTTCCAGATAAATATAATTGCAAGCGTTGCGAAGTATAGTGGGATGCAAAAAGTCTGATTTCCATGAATGCTTTCGTTATGTAGCCTATTAGTTTCTCATTCTAATGCCTTCATTACAGATTATAATTTTAATCTTAAGAAGATATGAATTTGAGATTCACTGCATGATTTGAGAAGGTCACAAAGAGCATTTTGGCCTTTAATGCAAGCAAGAAAATCTGCCCATTCGTACAACACAGACTACAGTTCATCTATTCACGCTCACACATGTAGCCTGGGCTATACTTATTTTGTGATTTAGAAATAGCCTAAAGCCTATATATTTGTTCTGCATGTTTAAATATTTATATGTATTTTTCTAGGCTACCTAAAACTTTCTATTTATTTCCAGGTGACATGTCTATTTTTAGAGTTTGACTTGCAGATAATCGGTGTAAGCAGATTTTGTATTTTTTGGCCAGGATATCAAATGCATATGCCTATGCAGTTTCACACGAGCGTGCATCAGCATTCAGTGCACGTGGATATCGTGCGTTTAATTTGACTTTCAAATTTAATAAAGAGGTGAGCATTAATTACATGCGATTTTATTTGTTTGATTTAACGTTAGCGGGATCAGTGCAGTTTTCCGTTCATCACAATCAGTCTATAGATTATTAACCAGAATAAGACACTCTTTTGGTATTATATAATGAAATTACGTATAATTTTGTCGGCTAAGTGTATTTATCTCATTTCAGTGAGCACTTCGTATTAATTTCGCTTTAATTTTCTTTAAATCTTTTAATTTCAGGAAATGCGATATATAAATATTTCCGCAGCGATAAACTGTCAAAATAAATAAATAAATAGCCTAAATACTAAAGCATTTTTCACATGGAACCATTTTTTCCCTCCTTATACAAAATACAGAATAATCCGTCAAAAACATACAGGCTATCAACTGAGCGCATTTTTGTTTTTAAATAAAATAAATAAATAAAAATAAAGTGCGATATGGTCGTATTCGATCAGTGGTAAAGTTAACCAGAGTTCAGAGGTCATGATACAGTAGAGCTGCACATATGTGTGTGTAGAACAGATGTCTCTCTCTCTCTCTCTCTCTCTCTCTCTCTCTCTCTCTTCTTTCCCACACGAGGAAGCTGTTCTTATAATAAGCGCGTTAACACGGTCCACCGAGCAGCGACAAAACGAACCGAGAGAGAGAGGGAGGGGTACTTGAACTGTTTGCTTGTTGGTTTTTAAGGGAACTTAAGATACCTCTCTAGAAATACACAGAGAACCCGTTTAATATCCTGCAATTAAAGCCAATTGAAGACAAACCAAATAAGAAAAAATCTATGTCCGTATGCATGGTGCGGTTTGTGATCAGCAGTAGTCTACTCAATTTAAGACCAAAATTCAACCGAGATTCAATCATAACAATTAAATACAAAATGTGAAAACAAAATTAAATATGAAACATTTTATATCAGGTTTTATAGTGTAGCGCCATGTGTGTGTTTATTGGACTTGACTGTAGTTTAACAGTTCCGATGCTCAGCTGACGAAAGTAGACAAAAACTCCACAAAGTTGGGAATTCCGAAAATAACAGGATCCAGGACATTCCACTGTAAACACTGCACTTTTATCCCTCAGCATCCTTTTCATCCGCGTTAAACACAGCATATCCCGATTAAGGTCTTCTTCAGATTGTGGACGTTGCTTTGAGTAGGCTTTATTTTATTTTCAAGCAGTATTTGTCTTATAAACTCGATCTAATTCTAGTAAATTGAAATAATTTATTCACATAGTCTTTATATTCATATATAGGCTCTAAACTGTATACACACAAACATAGATGTTTCAAGAGCTCATAAAAGTATTTTCATCCTCACTGTATTGTTGACACTGTTGTGATCAGATGCATTTTAGACACTCTTATGTCTTGTCTGCCAGTCAGTGTGTGTGTGTGTGTGTGTGTGTGTGTGTGGATTGTTAAACAGGTTTGACAGGTGTGTGCTTTTGTGCATGCATTCACACACGCATAAGTTTGAAGACTGTAGCTATACACATGTTAACTCCAGAAGTGAGCCAAATATTAAATCTCTCTTTGAGTTTGATGAGTTTTTCTTTAACATTTGTTGAGTTTTATTTAATAAAATCTTTTGGGGGGGTGGGTCTAGTGTTTTTAATTCACGAAAACAGTTGCATGTTTTCTGATTTAGAAGCTGAGTAAATGTGTGTTTGTATATTTGCATGTGTGTGTGTGTGTGTGTGTGCAGTATCTGAGCAGGATTGACAGCTCTTCTCTTCTCTTATTATCCTCTTGTCTCATCCCGAGGACATGCTGCTGGAAGTTATTCTGTCTGTCATCATGAGAGAACGAGTGTGTGAAGTTTGTGAGATGACAGAAAAGTTTTACAGTAACAACAACCGATTGCATTCATAAAGTAAAAATAACACAACTTTAAGTGTGAGAAAGGTGAATGAATATTTCCGCTGCTCATTTCGATATGATAAATATACAAGGCACATGAAGATTTCCTAGATTATAATGTCTCAAATTAACTCTGTTCCACACACAAAGCCGTTGTATTACTGCATTAGTGTTTTATGATATGTTCATGGTGCTTTTGAAGCTTAATTGCATCTGTCATCTTTCAAAAATAAAGTTTTGATATATTTACAGTAATACATTTACAAAATATCTTCATGGAACATGATCTTAACTTAATATCCTATCGATTTTTGGCATAACAGAAAAATCTATAATTTTGACCGGTACAGTGTTTTGTTGGCTATTGTTACAAATATACCCCAGAGACTTAGGACTGCTCTTGTGCTCCAGGGACACGTTTTATTTCAACTAAATGAAAATAAGAAATGCTGCAACTTGACGTTTAATTTCTTAAATGTGCATTCAAATGAATTTCACCTAAAAACAAATGAATATTTCTAGTTAACTACATTAGACAGTCTGCTAGATCAGATGTAAACGTCTGCTCGTTCTCCTGCTGTCTGTCTGACTCTGAACATCCACCAGAGAGCCACACACACACTTCATCAGCGCTCAGACCTGCAGATTTCCCACAGGAGTCCGGCTCTCTCTCTCTATTAGGTTGATTTGTCGTACGCTAAACACACTCTGCATTGTTTTTAATCAACCTGTTGTCCGTCAGCAGACGTGATAATCTATGCCGATCGACAGAAAAGACGGAGACGGATTTCACAAGCATCCTCGAGGTCAGAGGTCAGGCGTCATCATCGTGTGTCTTCCCGAGTGAATGTAATTCGTTTGCCTGAGAGGTCTAGACTCTAATTGCTTAAGTTTATTTATGTGCATTTAAGCTTGTGCACTCTTACACAATGAGATTGCATGATTATGGAGCGTTTTGAAAGTCAAAGGGGTCCAGTGTTGTGTGCTGTGTATATATGTGTGTGTATATGAGTCTATATAAGCCTGTTGAATCCTGAGTGAATCTAAGAGCGAGAAAGACGGATCTCCAGGGAATCGTAGAGATGACAGGTTGAATTATGGGTCAGCGTGCACAATCACATCCCCGTTCATAACATGATCATCTAAATCAGGAGCGCTGATACCACTTCCAGTCAATGACTGCCTGCGTCCTTCCACGACGCTAAAGTACGTGTGTAGCCTGTGGAAGTTTATTATTATAGGTCTGAGTGTGATTTGAGGCTCTAGCGTATCAAACTGTGTGTGTGTGTGTGTGTTGCACTGGTTTAATCAAAGCTCTCTTATTGACCGTCCTTCTGTGGATGTTGTAAGCAGTTGCTGTCCAAGGTTAAATGAAATTGCAGTACGTCAGATGTTCTTTGTGAACCGGGCAAAAGAGAAAGATGGATAGATGTGTGTAGAGAGAGAGAGAGGGAGGTGAATGTGATAGAGACAGAGAAAGTGAATCTTCCTGTGATAAATGTGAACAGTGATCAACACAAGTGCACCGTTAAGTCGTTCATCACAGGCTTAATTTCAGCGCTCGTCACATCCGCGGTGCACACGTGTGTTTGGTTGTGTGTGTAGTAAGGAAGAATCAATAACGGTTCAGATTCGATGTGTCGGTAGGCCTAGACAGTGTTATGTAACAAGAGAAGCATAATTAAATAGCTGGCTGCTTTGGAAAGGCTTGAGTGGATGAGTGAGTCTAGTGGCTTTATTAATTAAGGAAACTAAATGATGTAATAATTAGAGATTAAGGATATTAAGCGCCCAAGTTTGCGGGTTTAATGTAGCCTAAGATTTCCCTCAAAATTCGCCGCACTGGCCAACAGAAAGCTGCTTTCTTATGACTCTGTGTGAGATGCAAACAGTTTTACTGCACGTTGTTATTCTTCTCGTTATTTCCCTAATGAACCGGAAGTATCGCACATTGACAGAAAACGGCTTCCTTATGCATTGCAAAATAAGGTGGAATAAGATCAAAATAAAAATAAAGAAGCTGGACGCTTGAGATCACGTAAACGTTTTGAAGTAACTATAGTTGCTTTTTCAAATAAATGAAGCTAGGTACATTGTTTTGCTAGTTATTGACTGACTGACGGCTCTCCTGTGTACATGTTAAGAGAAATCGAGAGGCGTTGTGTGAACATGATGCTTTCTGTAATTCTAGACTAAATGTCAGCATGCATTTACTCATCTCAGCTGCACAAAAACAGATCAAATATTCCTCTAAATGAATAAAAACATGCAAACTCAGAATCCAGATCCAGTTCAACCATAATAATAATAAGCAATGACTTTAGTTAAACATCATGACTGAGTTTCATTTTTATTAATAGCTGAAGAGTGTCAGTTTTGGTGTGAAAGAGCTTTGACTATTTTTTAAATATGAAAAACAAACAGGCAAGCCCTGCCCGGATTTCAAAAGTAAGAAACAATGCATTACCTTTCATAAAAAGTAACTAAGTAATGTAATCAGTTACTTTTTAGGAAGTGAGGCAATATTGTAATGCATTACTTTTAAAAGTAAATTTTCCCAACACGAATCAATCACACATTTAATCAGCTGGGCTATTATTTTGCCATCGAAATTGTCCCAATCAACCTGAATTTACCATTTATGTATAAGCGTAATGCTGACACATCAAAATATCACGGCTCTCATCATAAACCCTTATGTCATTGACACCTCAAAATCACTTTCAGACTCACGGCAGAGGTCTTTTTGTTTTCTCACACTCTTAATTAAAGCACGTTATTTATTCTCGTTCGGACGGATGAATTTACGGTCGGTCTGATCGATGGAGGGTTGGATTAATAGTCTGATTGAAACAGTTCTTCCCGTCACATTGGTTTTACAGTAACATCAATGCTGGGCGGTTCATGCACAGCTCGACACGTCTACAGTCCTGCTGTCACGCTCCTCAAACAATAAACTCCACCTGAGGTCAGCAGACGGGTCGCTTGACCACCTCTAAATTAGCCGGAGCCTTTTATGTGTCTTTATGTGTCCTCAGGGATGTGCGGTCTGGTTAGGACGGTGTTTAGGACAGTAGTGGACAGTAAGTAGACGATGGTCCCTTTGGGATCCTTTCAGCCATTAATACAGCCTCTCCTCTCCTCCTATGCCCCATTGACCTCTGGGTAATAAAACAATATTATCTGTCAGCTAAATGAAGGAGGGGGGCAATTAGCGGCTTTTCTCCCAGCGGCGTGTTTAGAGACGGACCCCGAGAGGTTAAAGTCTCTGATTAAAGACCCACATGAAGAAGACAAGCGCTGCCTGGCGGTCACACACATGTTTTAGCATCTGTGTGTTTATCCCACCCGGACGTGTTTATCAAAAGGGGTTAAATGACATAAGTGGGTTAATCGGTGAAAAGCTTTGGTTTTTCACATGTGCTCTTTGGCTCATTCAGCTCAGGCCCGTGAAAGGAAACGCTTATGAATAGAAGAGATTCTCACACTTGAGACGAGAATGCGTCATCTGAAACCCTGATATTAGCCGCTTTTGTGGTTAATCCTCTCTAAGTGTGTGTGAGAGGAACGGACGGGCTTCTCAGGTGAATGTTCTGGCACTGGTTCACATCATTGTTTCTCAATGCATTTCTTCTGAATTCATTTTGTCGGTTCGTCCATGCATGCCAATTATTATTTTTTTTTAATCTTTTTGAATCCATCTACTCTTCCCGTTTTTGCTCTGTTGCAACAAGCACATGAAACTTTTGAGCTTTTATTGTTTTTAGAACTTTTAAGGCGCTGTTATTTTTAGAGTGGCTGTATCTGAATAGAACAGTAGTGTACTGCAAACGATGCATGCTTGAATTCTTAACAATAGAATTTGAGTCCGTGTGTAGTATGCACCAACAGTGTTATTTAACAAGGTTGTGCACCATTCATAATTCCAGAATTTGAATGGAGGATAGCAAACTAGGTGCAGATTAATTAAAATTAATACTGAAGAATACTGTCATGTGTATGATGCAACTAAAACAAATCTGTGTGAATGACTCAACCTTGAGTCTAATAGATTCATCTTGGCATTTGATCAGGAAATCCTGAGACGTGATCTAAACTAATCTGGTTTTACAGCTTCTCCTGACCACAATATTTGCATGCGAGACAAAAAGATCATTCAGGAACAGACCTCTGCTGCTTTATTGCCCTTAATACTGGATGTGTTGTGTGATGAGTTTGTCTATCTATCTATCTATCTATCTTTCGTTCAATCTATCTATCTATCTGAAGATAAGATCTGTTTCGCCGTTAGCTTGCACTTGTTTGTTTGGCACTTTTACTACAGATAATAGAAATTTCTATAGTTACTTGGAAGTAACACTCAAGTGTGTGTGTGTGTGTTTGAACTGCTTTTTCCAGGCGTTTGCATTTGTCTGTCTCCCAGGTTGATGGAAAAAACCCCGAGATGAGATCCAGAGATGAGAGATGAAGTGAAAGCACCATGTGTAGACCAATGAGGATTAGATATGGAGTGTGAATGTAAATCTGCTCGGTCAGGAGTTGTTCTAGCAGTGATTGTGTGAGTATGATAGAGACTCTCGCTGCTCACCAATGCCTTTCATAAATAAAGAAGTGGACAGCGGCACTTTTGTTAACATTTACTCGCGCCGTGCGGCTTTGGTGCCCTTGACTTCCACTTCAGAAAATTGTTGCCTCATCAGAGAGCAGCCGGAGAAAGCTGACAGGTAATGGTTAAAGGTGATAACTGCTCCGATTTCATCAACTGTCTGCCTCCATCTCTGTCACTCCGTCTTATTGTGGGTGTGCTGTTTGCAGGGAAACTCTCCGAAAGATTAGAAATCAGATGAAAACCGCGCTCGCTTCTCTGATGGAGGAGAAAAAGAGCGATATTTAGACATCAGCCATCACAGAGCGGGAGACGAAACGATGCCGTCCAATCATACTCTCCGAGACACTCTCATATTTTTAGTAGTGTAGTAAAATATATAGCATCGCATCGCAGTATTTAAGCGTGATTTACGGAGCTGTTGGGAATCTGTGTCCCTGTTTGAGTGACAGCTGCTCCATCGCCATGGCAGCCGAATCTCGCGGTGCTGATGCTGAGCTGCGTGCGCGGTTGTCATGGCACCTGGAGGAACACTCAACTTTTCAAGCAGGAATGCTAAAATTGAAAGGTGTCTAAACTGTTATTATGTGCTATTTGGTGGTTGAACGTGTGCATCGAAGCGTGAAGAGAAAAACACGGGGAGAGAAAGCAGGATCACACTTAAGCCTGTCAGCCATGATAAAACCATTACACCGTTTGCTATAATGATATTAAAATGATATGATGATTGTTGAGATCTTTTAGAAAGATGCCTTACCAAACCTACAGTCAGTTCAGTTTTTATTGTTTACGACACAGAAATCACATTTTGCCTTCCTTTTGAATATTATCAAGTCCTATAATTTTAGTTTCACTAATGCAGTCAATTAAATTTTTCGTTACATTTTATTTTTCAAGTTTGAGTCACTTTCCTGTTTTTTTTTATATTTTATAATTTTTTTAATATACCTGTGTAGTTGTTATTAGTTTTCTTTTCAGTTTAAGTTATGTTAGCACAAGTTAAAATGAATGGATATTGTGGTACTGATTTGAACATCACTTGACAAAAATTGTAATTAGGAACAAAGTGGATTACACACATTACGTAATGCAATCTGACTACTTAACTTTAACTTTAACTGATTTATTATAACATACTCGATGATTGGGATTATTGTGTTTCATAGCAAAAAAAAAATAATAATAATAATTAAAAGAGAAAAATAAACATTTGTTGACTGAATTAATTCTGAATAATTTACCGCCATTGTGTGAATAATATGTAAGACTGATTTTTGGAATCTGATTACATAATCCAGATTAAATGTAATCAGTTACTACCCAGCAATGTGTGTGTGTGTGTGTGTGCGTGTGCGTGTGCGTGCGTGTGCATGCGTGCGTGCGTTCGTGTGTGTGTGTGCGTGCGTGCGTTCGTGCGTGTGTGTGTGTGCGTGCGTGCGTGTGTGTGTAATCTCTCACTGGATTATTACAATTAATGTCTGAATTAATGTTTGGAAATCTATCCATCTCAGTTTTTTTTCTTGAATTTCAGTTTGATATCCTTTACATATAAGTTTTTTGTTCAATGCTGTGTTGAAGAGAGAGCAATTATTGACGCTTGAAGACATTTGTGCTGATTTTCATCAGAAGTGCAGTGATTTTCAGGGGAAGAGGCTCTTTGAATCCCTCTCCGGGAGAAAAGCACTTTGGCAGATTCATGCCAGATTCCACACAGTGATTATTGCATTAGAAACACTCGGGTAGAATCACATAAAACATGTCACTTAAGAACATGCAGGAAAATGTCAAGAGGGTAAAAGAGACGCTGGATGACTGTGTGTGTGTGTGTGTGTGTGTGTGTTTTCGGGAAAAACAGCTGTGGGAACCTTACAACGTGTTAAGTATTCCAGCGCTTTCAGAAAGTGAAATTGGGCGTATAATCTCTCTGGCACACTTTTTTATTTTAACGGCATGTGGATTGGATTCACAGAAACATCTGGTCCGGCTTGATTCACACTCACTCGCTTTATTTACTCAAAATTTAAATCCCATGTTAAAGCTACTTTTAACCCTGGGACAACCAATGCTTTGCGGATTTGTCATAAAGTAACATATGAACAATGAGCAGAACAAATTAACCCAATATTACCTTTAAAAATGAAGTGTGAAAAGCGCGTTGCTTATTATAGGCCCCCATTGCTTTCAAATCTCATTTGCATATTTAAAGCACCGCATCTGACTTTTTACATTTGAATATGCAAATATATGCAGATGAGTTTTGAGACCTACGGCAAAGGGAAAGAAATTCAGTGTCAAACTTAAAGGGATAGTTCACCCGAAATGTAAACTTTGGTAATTTTCTCACCCTCAGGTCATCCACTTTTTATTTCTTGATTAGAACAGTAAACATTTTTAGCTGAAACCGGGATCCCATTAAACTTTCAAACTATTTAAAAATGGTAATTTTAATAATAAAAAACACTTAGTTTAATATCTTATTTTTATTGCAATGCACAGTTTGAACATGCATTTGGCCACTGAAGGGTTAACGCAGAAGAAAGCGAGAAAAAGTTGAGCATCAAGAGTGACGGAGGAACTTCTGATCATGGTCATTTCGCTTTTTTTGAGTGTCGTCAAAACTGCAAACTCTGGGAAATGTCAGAGCAATTGCCATACATTCAGTCCCAGAGGTATTCTGGGTAATTTCAGCGCTCCATATCCATACATACATCCATTTGCACAGATCTCTGTCTCTCTCACTGTCTGTCTCTGTTGACTTTCTCCCCGTGACATTTGAGGGCCGTGTGTGTCTAGCATGGACTCATATTTTCAACTCTGTTTCATTTGGTCAGCTTCACGTGGGTCTAAAAGCAGACAAATTGCATCCGATTGCCAACATGTTGAAAAGGTAAATTGCTTGCAAATCTATTAAGAGCAGCTTCAGGAACGGTGTAATTGGTCAGCGGCTGGCTCTCCGTTGTACAGCGGTAATGAGAGCAAGAGAGCACTTACTGGACCAGCCTTTGTCCAGTCGCTTTAGTCTGCTGTTTCTGATTCGTCATCAAGCGCACAGTGAGAGCTGCTGTTCATGTAGTGCAACCATTTACCTTAAATCTGATTGGAAAGAAGTCTCTTCTGTTCACTAAAGCTGCATTTATTTGATTAAAAATTCAGTAAAAACTTTGGAATATTATTACAAGGTAAAATAAGTGTTTTTCTATGTGAATATATTGTAAAGTGTAATTTATTTCTGCGATCAAAGCTGTATTTTCAGCATCATTCCTCCAGTCTTCAGTGTCACATGATCTTCAGAAATCAGTATAATATGATTATTAATTATTAATATGATTATTATCAATGCTGAAAACAGTCGTGCTGCTTCATATTATTTGTGGAAACCGTGATTTTACGTCATTTTCAAGCAACTTGAAACTTGAATAAAAGTGAATTGAACATGAATTTAACTTAATTTTAACTTCACAAACGTACATTTTAATTTACAATTTGTTTTATTATTTTCATATAGTTTGAATACGTTTATGGTTTTAATTAATATTTTAAATCAGTTTTTATTTTTTATTTTTACAATTTCATTTTGCATTTTATAGTTTAGTATTTGTGTTTTTGTCAGTCGTTCTGTAAAATAAATATATATTGTGTTGTGCCATAAAAAAGCATTTTATTGTGCTACTTAGTTGCTTACTTTTAATCCATTACATTACTTTTTGTCACCTGGACTTGCTTATTTATTTTTAATAAAAAAAGTTAAATATTCAGGTTATATATAACCCAAAGCTATATTTTTGGCAACTGTAAAGGCCCTTTTCGTACCAAAAATAAACGACTTACTTTCTGATCTGATTATGTAACTCATGTTACTTGTTATGCTTTATTCCCAACACTGCCTTTCTTTTCCTATGCACTCATTTCCAGAAGTGTGTGTGTGTGTGTGTGTGTGTTTATGTTGTTGAAGCTGAATTGATGGTTTAAAGCAGCTCAGTGTAATCAAACCTCAGAAACACTCGTTTTTATCTGTCTGTCAACATGTGATTTCATCACAGCACATCGACTGTGTGCATCAATGCATGTGTGTGTGTGTGTGTGTGTTCATCTCATTTAATACCATTTATCTCTGCCATACTTGAGTTCACTGCTGGAGTGTGAAGTTGTTCTGCATCATTAGTGAGACGCGCTCATCCCTCGAGAAGCGGATCGACCCTCCACTGATGACATTACCTATACAGGTCAAGAGGTCACAACACAAAATCTGTTACTTGGGCATGTGTGTGTGTGTGTGTGTGTGTGTGTGTGTGTGTGTGTGTGTGTGTGGAGGGCAATGCAATTTATTCTGGTCAAAGCTGCACGTTTGATGCAGAATGCAATGGAAAGGAAAGCTGAACTTGCCTCGTCTTCCCAGTCTGTGCTCAGTAGTTCGGTTCCTAATGGGATGAAGACAAGAGGTCCAGTTAAAAGCCGCCTGAAGGACTGAATCAAATCAAAGAGGAGAGACATTGCTGGTGAATTGGTGAAATCTGTGCGTCTCTCTCTGGGAGGCGTGCCGGCAGGTGGCTGTCATGTCTCTAATTGGCCTCTGTGGTGTGAAATTGTGTTCATTATGTGCAGGAGGAAAGCACAAGAACCCCTGCGAGCTCCCAGAGAAAGACAGAGAGAGAGCATTCATGAGAAAGTGTGTTTGACGAGATGATTCAAAGGACGTGATAAACCACATGTAAGAAACTTTTTAGCTCGCCATTGCACTGCATATATTTGTATTGGTCTAATCTTAAACTCTGTTGATACATTTTTCAGAAATCAATATTTGATATCTAATTGTTTCTTCTCAAGTAAATGTATCTTGAATTAAGCGTTTAAACAAGACAAAAATATAATGCAATTTTTTTCTGTCTTTTGAAAAGGAAGTGTTGTTGAAAATTAATTACGTTTATTATTTTTTTACCCAATTAACAGATTGTTTTCTTGTTTTAAGCAATTAATTAATTTAAAAATATACTTCTTTTTTTTCAGAAATCATAATGTAATACTTATGTTATATCAGGACTTAATAGTTTTTAGATATTTGAACTGGAAAATGAGACAAAAACATAAACAAAACCAAAAATAAAATAAATAATAATAATTAAAAATGGCAATGGGGTCACAAAAATGTTCTTGGTTTCACTTTAAAATTACATTATATTTTAATGTACTACCACAGTTTTTTATTTTATTTTATTTTATTATTTTTCATTTTAAGTTTCATTTTAAGTTGTTCGTTGTTAAGTTTAAATTTTGATTGATTTTTTTTAGATAACAAAACTTGTATTTTTATTCTAAGTTTACTTTTTTTCGCTATGTGAGAATTATTTGTACATTTCCTTAATGTAAAAAAAAATTATTATGAAAGAACTGAATTTTTAGCTCACCACTGAATTTTTTTTTTTTTTACATTAATTGTTAAACATAAATTATCAATAAAGTCAATAAGTTCCTCATTATTAAGTTGCTTTGTATAAATTAATACATGTAAACATGGTTTGAGAGTAAATGCATTTTGGCAAATTACTAATTAAATTTGTTTATCATTACAGACCATAGGAAGTGCATTAAGGAAGTGCATTAATTAAATAACAAAAAGAGCAAGAAATACATCTAAGACATTGAACAGGGTCAGTTTTAGTCTTGTGTTGACTTGAACGCAGCTGTAAGCCATGTTAGCTGTCATGCTAACATCTGACAGACTAATGCTGCGCTCCGTTCAAAGTCAGAAGTGGGATGTATATTCATTCCTGACATCCCAGAATACAGCCATCAGTGCGGCATTGTTCGCAGCGCAGGAGATGATGTATATGTTAAGTTTGCAGGTGTTTGATTGAAGTGGTCTAGCAATGAAATTGCGGAGGATGCTACACTAGCACTTGTTCTGCAGGTGTGCGGGGGACAGGTGTGACTTCACCTGTTACACTGACGGCTGTCACATAGTTCTCTTTTGCATGACCTTTTGTGTCTTGCCCTCCTTGTGCAATGTGTCAGTAGTCGTCTTTTGGACAACTGTCAAGTCAGCAGTCTTCCCCATGATTGTGTAGCCTACAGATCTAGACTGAGAGAACATTTAAAGGCTTTGCAGGTGTTTTGAGTTAATTAGCTGATTAGAGTGTGGCACCCCTTATGAAACAAAAATATATTGCAATATATTGGAAAATATCATGTAATATATTAGGCATATATTCTTATATATATTAATATTTATCCAATATATTGCAATATATTAAAAGCGGCAATCATTTGTATATTTTGCAATATATTATATACTATATGTATCATCAATATATTATTAAATGTATTCCAATATATTAAATATTAGAAAATAAAAAGGGAAAATAATATATTACAATATATCACAATATATTTTAAGAAATATATTGGTAAATATATTTTCCTTTCGTAAGGGACCAGGTGTCTCCAATACTGAACCTTTTCACAATATTCTAATTTTCTGAGAAACTGAATTTGGGATTTCCCTTAGTTGTCAGTTATAATCATCAAAATTAAAAGAAACAAACATTTGAAATATATCAGTCTGTGTGTAATGAATAAATATAATAAACAAGTTTCACTTTTTGAATGGAATTAGTGAAATAAATCAACTTTTTGATGATATTCTAATTATATGACCAGCACCTGTTTATATGTATATAATAAGACAAATACATACAGTATATAATTAGAAAATATTTACATGTGCATTTGCAATCTGCAATACATATATTTATTAAATATATTTCACATGCATACATATACATATATTTATTTAAATTAATTATATATTAGTGTACATGTACTAGTATGTGTGTGTGTTTGTGGTGTATATATATATATATTATTTTAATTTTTTTTATTTTTTTATGCATCAAATGAAATATATTATGCAGCGTAATTCATATATTTTTGTGGTGGCCTCTGAATGTTTCTCAGTGCTTCATGGTGTTGGAGGCGAGCGCATGAGGAGGGAGGCGTGACGGGGAGGTGTTCCACCTCACTGCAGTCTCCATGGCTGGAGGGTCAGGCTGCTGGGGCACTCGCACCCAAAAACCTGAGAAACCGGCGCATTGAGTCAATCTGGAGGGGTTTTCCCCTTCAACACTGCCGTCCTCTTTCGAAGGCTCTCCAGAAGTCACCTCCTCTCCTCCAGCTCACTTTATTTGTCTTTCTCATCATATCAGAGGCTCTCTGTGATGCGCGCCAGTGCGGGACAGGAAGTGATGCGATGGATTAAGTCGAAAGAGAGAGTAGGAAACGGACTCAAAGACAGCAGGGAGGAACTGTGAAGGATTAGGACGTTGTTTTGATGCTCCGTCGTTTATGAAGAGGGTGAAGCCTGAATGAACCACAGCGCTCGTAATGGGCACAAACTGTGTCTGTGCTGTGTGACTAAACGCTGGAGTTTAGAGCCGTATGGAGGCTTTTGTTCGGGGGCAGTAATGAGTCAAAAGCCCTCGGGGGGTCAATAAAACCACGGAGGGGGTGGTTGTAAAAGAAGCCAGGGAAGAGAATTTATCAATCACTCTTCTCTCTTCTTCTCCAGCATGTGATGAATGAAATCTGTTGCTTAAAGTCCTTAGAAAGTCCTTCGCTTCGAGTGCGTCCATTCATCTCCTGCGACGGGGGTGAGGGGCCAGAACCCACCCGAATCCGATTAGCACTAAAACTCGGCACTCAGTGTTTGTTCATTAAAGATACTTGTGAGTTACAATGCTTGTCACATTCACAGGTTTCTCCGAATCTGAAGTCGTCACTTACAGCAAATCTGATTTAGCTTTCCATCTACAGTAGCAAAAGCTGGGTTTCTGCAGGCTTTTAAAAGGACTTTAAAAGTCACCCTTCCACAAATTAAAGTCTTTAAGTCTTAAATTCATTAAGTCGTCAGGTTACACTTTATTTTAAGTTGTCCTTGTTCCAGTGTAATTATACATTAAGTACTGAGTAATATTAAGGGTTAGAATTTGGTTTAGGGTGACTTGCATGTAATTATGCATAATTTATTGTTATTATAATAGCAAGTGTATTTGTAATTTGTAACACTGACACCTTAAAATAAAGTGTTACCAGTTGTAGCATTAAATGTTGAATGCATTGCTAAAAATAAGCGTCTTCCTCAGTATTTTTACATTGTTTTGCAGTGTTAATATCAGAATCAGGAAAAGCTTTAATGCCAAAGGAATCTGTCAGGAGCTTCCAGGACAGAAATATAGTGCAGACATTCATATATGCAGAATTTAACATATTAAAAACACTAATTATAAAGCAAATAGACAATAACAATTTAGTAATTAAAAAATAATAAAATATCTCAGCACCCTTAAATCGAGATACATTTACTTGAGATGCAAAATAAAGATATAAAGTCTTGAATAACTATGGAGTTTTGAGTTACTTAAGTTAATGAAGTTGTTTTTCAGGCTCCATTGGCAGATATGTTTTCTTGTTTTGATCATAAACTCACTTCATTTGGACTTATATTTTTGTCATTTTGCTTCTGATGTAAATGTATCTTGATTTAGACATTAGATATTAGACACTGCTCACCTGCTCAAAACTGCTCAAAGCTGCATTTATTTGATTTTAAAAAATACATTAAAATTGTGTAAAATTGTGAAATAATATTACAATTCAAAAGAGCAGTCGTCTTTGTGAATATCTGTTAAACTGTAATTTATTTCTGTGATCAAATCTGAATTTTCAGCATCATTATTCCAGTCTTCTTCATTCTGTTATACTGATTTGCTGCTCAAGAAACATTTCTGATTATTATCAATGTTGAACAAAGTTGTGCTGCACAATATTTTTTGTGGTAACAGTGATACATTTTATTTTTCATGATTCACAGATGAATAGAACGTTCAAAAGAACAGCATTAAATTCAAATGGAATCTTTTAGAACATTCCAAATGTCTTTACGGAACTTTGATGCACTTAAACTTTTGAAAGGCAATGTAACAGAGCTGACTGAAGCTTCTCACACTGCAGTCAGTCCCATATTTATTTACTATGATTTTCATATGAACACTGGTGTTTTGGCAGAAGCTGTAGTTACCACAGTAAATGTTAGTAAGGGTCAGCGCTCAGCCCAGCCCCCCGTGTCAGTGTGTGTGTGTGTGTGTGTGTGAATGGAGTGTTTAATGTGAGAGTGTTTCTGCTCGAGCTGCTCTGAGGGACAGGACAGCTGTTTAGAGCCGAACCAACTCTTCATATGGATATGTATGTTAATGAAGAGCAGAAAGGGAATGAATCTGCTTCACAAAGGGCCGTGGTCGCGGTCAGACCAGGTCTGTCGGCCGTCCTGAATATAGAGGGTTTCTGGTGAACGTATTAGCTGCTTATTAGTTACTGTGTTCACATCTAGTTCATGATGCTCAGGCTCTGTCTCTAGAGGTTTGGATGCTATCGTGTCTAGATAATTCAATTAGCAGATGGTGTGTTACGTAAACTGAGCGGGTCTCTATTTGTCTTGAAGATTTACAGTGTTTCCTGAGAGGTTCAACACCATAGATTTAAGAAATCAGATCAAAATAATAATCAGAAATGTTTCTTGAGTAGCATATTATTCTGATTTCTGAAGATCATGTGACACTGAAGACCGGAGGAATGTTTCTGAAAATACAGCACTGCATCACTGAAATAAATTATATTTTAACAGATATTCACAAAGACAACTGCTCTTCTGAATTGTAATAATATTTCACTATTTTACACAATTTTAATGTATTGTTTGATGAAATAAATGCAGCTTCGGTCAGCAATAAGTGACTTCTTTAAAATATTAGAAAATCTGAACTTTTGAGTTTTGATATAAATAAATATAATAATATAACCTATTGATTTACAGCATTTACAATGTCTCCTGAGATTTTCAAGTGATGTTTTGTTCACTTCCTTAACATCTGTACCTTAAAACACTATAGATTAAACAAATAAAAGCAAAAGTGTCCTTAAAAACGTCGAACGATGCGGATTCTTTTTATTGTCAGGGCTTGTTGCAAACCATGCATTCATGCATTTTCATCCGATGCAACCCATTTTCAAAAAAATTTGAGCTAATAGATGCCTCTGTAGATTTGTTAAATGGACCAGAAAAATGCTACAGCGGTTTTATGCTAATTAGAATTTGGCTAATTGTTAATAGATTGCAGAAAGCATCAAGGATCGGTTTTCAGTTTCAGATTGATTTTCTTCTTTAGATTTTAAGAATGCATGTGCACTAAGCTGTGGGTTTGTCTGTTGTTGTGCATCGGCAGAAGTGAAGGAGAGGAAAGATGTGTGTGGTTCCTGGAGAAATTAGCGTGTTGGATTGAGATGCCAGCATGGGGCGCAGGAAACCATTGCCTTTGCTCTGTCACCAGCGCTCCAGCACAATGGTGTACATCTGTGTGGCTGTGCGCCGTCCTCACACTGAGACAGCAGCCCCCCGTCAGGCCAGCTGTGAGGGGTTAATGACAGCCGATCCGCCCCGCCGGGGGCCGCAAGCTTTGTGTGTCTGAATCTACAGTTCACTCCCAGGAAGGAAGCCAAGCGGGAGAAATGAAAGATTTGCTGCTCAGAGTTCTGCATTGTGTTCATGCACAATTCCTTTAAAGCATAAATAATCAGTATTATTAAACACATATTTAATGAGACACTGATGCATTGCTACATTTCTCCAAATCTGATGAAGAAACAAACTCATCAACATCTTGTATGACATGAGGATGAGAACATTTCCAGCAACATCTTGGTATAAAAGGTGGAAGTCTGATCTAAGCTGAAATGATTTCTCCGCAGTATTTCTGCTCCGCTCAGTGAAGTTATGGTTTCTGCTGTGATGGCTCCGTGTCGTGGAGGTTATTGATGGCAGACTGAACGGGAGAATCGCTGGCGACCTGCATGTAAAGATGTGGATTTATGGCTCCAGATCCCTCCAACAATTTCATCAAAAGCCCATTGGCCTGCAGCGTTTCTCCCGTGATAAATCAGCCGGAGCGGAGCGGATGAGAGACGGGAGCAGAGGTCACGGTTCATCCCTCACCACAACTCACAGATTCATGAACACACTCATGTTTATCTGAATCACACACCTTCGTCTGTTCAGTAAATCACACTTACTGAAAATTACAGGGAAAAAACTTTGGGGTCAGTAAAGACATTTATAAGATTTCTGTTTCAAATAAATCCTGTTCTTTTGAGCTTTCTTTTCATCTGTGAATCTGGAAAACAAAAATGTCTCACAGTTTCCACAAACATTTCGGGCTGTTTTAAACAGGTCACGGTTCATCAGAAAATAATAATAACCAGAAATGTTTCTTGAGCAGTAAATCATCATATTATTCTGATTTCTGAAGATCATGTGACGCTGAAGACTGGAGGAATGATGCTGAAAATACAGCGGAGCATCACAGAAATAAATTACATTTGAACAGATATTCACATTTAAAACAGCTATTTTAAATTGAAAAAATATATTGCAATTTTACTGGTTTTACTGTACAAAAATGGTACAAAATCTGTCATTGTACTTTGGTACCATTTATGTACTAATGTGTACACTTTAGGTACTTTAGGTACAAAGATGTGCCTTATAAAAAGGTAGCACCCCAGTGACACTTTTTGTTCCTTTTTTTTCTGTATGAATATATGTTTTAATCAAATAAATACAGCCTTGATGAGCAGAAGAGACTTCTTTCAAAAACATTACAAATCTTAATAATGCTGTACTTTATTTCTTTTTGAAAGTGAAATTGCAGAATTTTGTACCATTCAGTATTGAACTGATGTAGCACACAGGATGCAGAATTGCAAATGGAATTTAAAAGTAAGGAAGTTAGTTAATTTAATTAATTAAAATGAAATAGCGAAGATTTTCAAGACAAGCCTTGAACGGTTGGACAAATTCACAAAGGAAAACAAAATTAGGTTATATGTGTGTGTGTGTGTGTGTGTGTGTGTGTGTGTGTGTGTGTGTGTGTGTTTTATTGTATTTATCATCTTTTGTGAAGCAGGTTTGAAGAACACTTTATTTCCCAGAATGCATTGTGGGTAGAATATGGGTGTGTCCCGTTCCATTCAATTCAGTTCAATTAAAACTCATGCTCATGAACTGAAAGGAGGTTCTGGATGATGCACGTTATATTGCACAGCTTTTGTCCTACAGGTGACAGGGATGTCATACACGGGACAAAGGTTTTGTTTCCCAGACTTTTCAACACTTTAATGACACGTAGAACAGCCAGGTTTCCTGTGCTGATTTACTGTGTGTGTGTGTGTGTGTGTTTGAAGTGGAGGCTGTAATCACCCGTGGGCTTCTCTCTGTGATCAGAGCCAACTCAAGAGATGATAAACACACGCCTGGAGGAATCACACATCAAATATTGACACAACTCCTCACACACACACACACTTCAGATCAAAACACCAGTCATTCACAGGCAACTTCAGTCTCCTGCTTCTCAGATGTTTCTCCTAAAAAACACCCCACTAGTCTCACATATGACTTTCACTCATCTCAGCAATGTCTCAAACTGAGCTCAGTCTGCTTATTTTTACTCGCCCACTTAGTAATCATACCAATAATAAAAGTATTTTTGTGTAAATAACAAGATGAATGTATTTTCTGTCAGTGTATATTGGATAGGATTTTATTTTGTCTTACTGCAATCACAACATTTTCTCTTGTTTTAGGTATAAAAATAAGTTGCACACAAGTCTTAATAACTTATGCAGTGATGTCATTAGTAAATTGATCTTGATTTAAATGTTAAGAATTTTTTTATTGGAAAAAGTCTTAAAACTAGCTAATCTTAAAAGTTAACAGAAATACGCTTTAATAACAATTTGCCAACTTTCCCGTTGAGTTATAAACAATGTTATTTTTGAATGTTCTCTAGATGTAAAAAGTCCAGTAAACTAAAAAGTAAACATAAACTTTTATTTTGGATGCGATTAATCACGATTCATCTTTTGACAGCACTTATTTAGAGCAGCTTCACAGTAATGAACAAGAACACGACATTGTTAAACGTTTGAAGTTTGTTATGTGCGAGAGATGAAACGTGTCCAGCAGGGTTTAGTGCCTGTGGCCCCTGCGCTGCTCACACACACACACACACACACACACACACACACACACATACACTCGTTTGTTTTTGTGAAAAGTGTGTTTTTTGTGAAATATTATTGCATTTTAAAATAAGAGTTTTCTATTTTAATATACTTTAAAATATATTTTTTTCCTGTTAAACAAAGCTGTATTTTCTGCATCATTACTCCAGTCTACAGTCACATGATAATTAAAAAACATAACTTTATGGTGACACAAAAGTTTCTTCTGCTCATCAAGGCTGCATTTATTTGATCAAAAATACAGAAATAAAAATGTAATTTTCTGAAATATTATTACAATTTAAAAAAAAAAGCATAACTTTATACCGAAACCAACTCTACAGTGGTTTGCCCGAGCATTGCAATTATTTTCCATTTACAAGAATTCATTTTAATGTTGATGCTTCCCATGTTGAAGCATGGGCACTTTTCATCTTTTCATATGTGGTGTAAAGGGATTTTACATGTGCCAAAAATATAAGTTTCGGGGTCTTACTATTAAAAATAAATAAGCAAGTCCAGCTCAGTTGACAAGTAGTAAAATAATGCATTACTTCACATAACTACAGTTAGTTTTAATGGCATAATGCAATATTACAATGCATTACTTTTAAAGTATAACTTTACTCAACACTGTATTTAGAAAGCCTATAGCATGTGTTTCTTTTAGCAAGTGCAAATGTGATGGAGATGCTGTTCTCACAGTGTGCTAGTTGACTTCCACCTGCTCTCACTCAGGTCCTCCTGCTGAGGTCACAGAGCTTCGGGAGCAGTTCAGGTGCACTTCGTTCCCAGAGCAATTGACCAATTATGTCTTCACCTGGGGCTGAGAGGGGTCCCGGGGTTAAGGCGATCTAATGGGTGGGGACGGCTTTACAGACGTCTGTTGTGTGGTCTTTAAAACCTGCGCTGATGAGGTGGACGCTGTGTAATCTGTGTGCTCAGATCGGCCTGGCGGGAGAAATGGATGAAGATTGAGGAGCTCTTTTCCTCTCCAGACGACTGGGGTCTCATGTCGCTGATCTGATTGAATCCGGCTGGTTTGGTGAAGTTTGCTTCTGTACGAGAAGACACACGCTGAAGTGGAAGAGTCAGTGTTTGAGAGTTTGTTTTGGGATATCTCTAAAAACAACATTCACATGTCTTCATTTGTATGAAAATAAGTTAAAGTCAAAAAAATAAAATTTGAAATAAGTCAAATTAATAGTTATAGCTCTGAAATCTGATTGGATTAGACACATTCAAAACACTGATAAGAACAAATATATATATATATTCAGACAAAAGTTCAGGTTTGAACAGAAAGTACAATGACAGACAAATTCTCAAACATTATTATTATGTAAAATAATTTAATTTCAGTAAAAGTTGAACTTAAGCAGTTTAAAAATGAAACGGTTAAATATACAAAAATAAAAGTATAAAATTTCGGAACAGAAAGTCCAGGTTTGAATGGAAAGTACAGATTAATTTAAAAAATGCATTAAAAAAATCATTTTATTTTAGTAAAAGTTAAATTTAAACAGTTTAAAATCTAAAACAATTAAAACATATATAAAAATAAATTTTTTGTCGAAATTTCAGGCAGAAAGTGTGACAAAAATACAAATAATTGTATCTGTCAAAAATGTAATACTTAAATATGAAATACATTATTAAATAAATTAAAAATAGAAAAAAAAAATTTACTTTATAAAATATTTTTTTTTAAGTTATAAAGTTATAATAAAATTTCACAGCTGCCTAAGTGAGTCTGTGCAGCAAGTTTTCCACTGCGCTAAAAAGTGTTCAATGACAGGCAAAAAATAAACCTTAAAAAAGACATCATCAGTATAGTGCACTCAACTGCAAAACAGTGTATTGACAAGTGCACTAGAAACATAACAAGAGTCCAGCCAATCATTGTGAAGCACACCTGGCCACATTTCACACATACAGACAGACAGCACTAAACATCTAGGTTCGGCTGTTTTTACATCATTCAACAAGTAAACATTACTCAGCACAGACAGATCAGAGACAATACTGAAACACACACACACACACTCTTCGTGACTGTATACACTGCTGATCCTAATAAATCAAGATGATGATTCCTGTGCTTCACGTCTTTTAACATCTGTATTCTCTCCATCTTCAGTTCTTCATGTCAGATATGAGTTTCTGGAGCCCTGCGGGACATTACAGGCGTCTTACATCAACATCAACTGCTCTGCTGTGCTGAGAACAGGACAAACACATCCAGAAAACAAGAAAGACTCCTGCAGGATCCACTCATGGAGCTGTTGACGAGATCAGCTGCTCTCTCCAGCACATTAAGGGTTAAAGAGACACTTGTTTGGCCCATCAACACCTTCCTCGGTGAGTAGACGCTCACTTTAGGGACAAGAGCACAGTGTGCCGAAAATCTGATTCACTGGAGATGCAGTAAAACTGTTTTAGCTTCAGCCACGGGACACAGAGACAGAGAGACGTCTGTCACACACACAGAGAATCACACACACACACAGAACATATGGAAACAGATTAGTTGTATTTTTCACAATGCATCACATCTCCTAAGTGTCATTTCTCACTTAGTTTCTAGAGTTGCACAGCTTCATTCTGATTGTCTGTGTGTAATTAAACCATTGTGTAATTGTTGCTGAACTGAGACAGCTGTGCATGCATCTGTGTGCTCACCTGCCTCAACCTTTCAGTCATGATTCATGAATATCTCTAACTCTTAAAGACCCTCCAGAACTCAAAACTGCTTCCAAGAGTTTGCTGAACTTCACTGTTTCCAGTTCATCTACTGCCCCCTGCTGGACTTTACCGGAGAGATGCAATTCTATTCATTTCCGGCCATATGTAAGAATTAAAATATAAGGTTATTATCATGATTTCATTTAGACTTAATTTACATGTACATTTCTGTACCTATATCATAATCTAACTTTAATGGGGATAGTTTTTATTTCACATTGAAATCATTTGCACATAAAGTGCATTAGCTTCACTGGAGACTGACAAACAAGTGCTTCCTTTACAGATGCAAACAATTACAAAAATATTCCTAATGCAAGTAATAGCAAAGAGAGTATTAAACAAGTAAACAAACCAACAAATAATGTATAGCAGGTAGTAGCAGTATATTAGAATTTAATGCAAAGTCAGCGTTTATTTTCATGGTAAAAACAAACAAACAACTATAGCAAATAAAAACCAACAAACAAATAAACACAAGGTTTTTCACATTAACATATGATACAAATTTTAAACTTTGTGTGTAGCAGTGTTGGACTGCGTTACTCAAAAAATGCAATATATTACTCCCTGTTAGTTATTCCTTTCAAAAATAATATTTTTATCTATTAATTTCTGGCAACAGTAATTAGTTGCACTACAAGTTACACTACTTGTCTTTCACACCCCACAGAAGTTGCATATCATCAGTAAAGAAATTTTGAGTAATGCATGCATATTCGAAATGACATGACACTAAACATGATGCAAGTAATTTTATATACTGATTATCAAGAAAACTAACATGTCTGGCAAGAAGATTGGTTCTAGCATTAAGTGTGCAAAACTTTTAAAGCCGTACTTACACCACTTAAATCATTGTCAAGGACACATCCAAGATAATTAACGGTAGCTAAACAATCCCTCACTTTAACAGACATCTTAGAAACCTCATTTAAATTATTTTATTTGGTTATTCGGTTTTACCTAAATGCAACATCATTCTTACCTCACAAAATATCCTTTCATAAATTCACTTGTATCCTACCAAAATCCCTAACTGAAAGGAATAAAGCAGAATTGTTTGCATATAAAACAAATTAACAAACTGCTTGCATGTCATTTATGTATAAAAGAAACAAAAGAGGGCCTAAAACACTTCCCTGAGGGACCCCACCTTTAACAAAGGTTTCCTCAGAAATCAGTGTTCAGATCATCTTTTCTAATATTTATGCCAGGCCAAATGAATTCAGATAAAACGGTAAGCAACAAGATGATGTCTTATAGCTGTTTTATCATAGTTAAGATGTGTTGTTATGCAAAGAGCAGAACTATGACAGAAGACACAGAGGTTCAATAAACATTAAAATATATTAACAGAATAAACAGAAGATATAATTTCTAAAACTGCATTATTGAGTTTGTTTAAAAGTGTGTTGTACAGTCAGCTGGTGTGAGTTAAATAACAACAACAATAAAAAAAAGATTTTCCTTTTCGAAAACGTATTTATTTTGTAAATTTAAACAGCATAATATAAATAATAAAAATGTAATATAATGAACCGATTAAAAAGGTAATGCACATACATTACAGTATATAAAATATATAAATATAAATTCAGAAAGGTATAATCCAAAAAAAGTGTCAGGCAGGATCATTAACTTTTTTAGTTTTCATTAACTTTCATTTATTCTTAAAAAAACTAATTCAGAATGCAGTATTTATTAAAAAACTGAAATAAAGATCAATGTCTTAAATCAGCTGATTTTCAGTAACCGTTAGAAGTCACTTTCCACAAGTTCACCCTAAAAAAAAAAACAATTTATTTCAGATACATTTAATTCTCACTTAGTATCAGTTAACATATTTACTGACATATCGCCCGACTCGCTGATATAAAAATTATAATTAAGCTTTATTTGGAGTATTACTTATGCACAATGCGCATTTCTTGATATTAAGCCTAAAATATGTTTTAATGCAACTATTGATGAGGACTGTATATGATCTTTGAATAAGACATTTAATACTTTAATTGAACTGACCCTCAGATTTCAGATTTTCAAATAGTTGTATCTCGGCCAAATATTATCTTCCTACCAAACCATACATGAATGGAAAGCTGATTTATACAGCTTTCAGATGATGCATCTGAATTTTATGGTGCATCATTTCTGAATCTCAATTTTTTTTTTTTTTTTTTTACTGACACTTAAGACTGGTTTTGTGGTCCACATATTTGGTCAAAGTCCCATGAAAGATGAAGTGCAATGCAAGCTATTTTAGACAATATTGTCTGACAGCAAAGTTGACCTTAAATGCAATATGTTAGCCTTCTCTCTCTCCACCGTTCCCACATCTCAGACCTCAAATACATACAAATATGTTACCCCTCTAGACATAGCTTTTGAAGTAAAGAGTAGAGAAAATACTATACAAAGCTTAGGCAACCCTTGTAAGACCACCATAGTCCTCATTAACACATTTTATCATTGACTCAAAGCAGATCTCATCATAAGGGACTGATTTTGATCCCAAAAGGCGAGTTGTCACTGAAACGTGAGGAGTTTGGATCTATTATATTTATGTTTCACTATAATCACATTGTTTAGAAAGGAAAAGTGTGTGTTATACGTTTGTAATGTATTTAAATAGCAAGGCAACTGTTTTTTTCGTAAATATTTCCATTAAAAAGTATATATTAAAGTATTTATTCAAAATAAATGCCACATGGTTTGACATTGTTATGTAATGATTCACATTTTTGAGTGTGACTGAAGTGACCAAACACTCGCCATCGCGTGAGACGCGACGACTCATCAGTCCTAGTACAGTAATTCTTCCAAAGCGTTAATTTGTTTCGATTAACAGTCGTGATAGTCTTCAGGGCGTGTGTTTGTGAGTGGGTTGAGCGTGTGTTTCGGAGAACTGGGCCGCTGGTGCGTGATTCTCCACCCGTTTCCATTCGCCCAACCCCCACAAACCACAAAAGCCCGCCCTTCTTCGGTCCGAGCAACCGAACGTGATAACACCCCTTACGCAACGTGACTCCCGCCGTCATGGGACTTGTAGTCCGCTGCGTTTAAAATCGAACTTGATCACCTCGCTTCGGAACTACAAGCCCCAAACGTCACCACGCCCACCATCCAATCTGAATATGTGGGAGGGGAGCATCCGCCCACAAAAGCCACAGCAATTTTAGAGTGCCTCAAATGCAATTGTGCATCAAAAAAGTGAACAATTGGAAAATCGGGAAATGTCGTGAGTGGATTCCGCACATAAAGACATCCGGGAGTGAGAAACACGGAGTGGCCCGCGAGTGACGGTTTGGCATTCAAAGATATTTAAATGAAAGTGGGTGGGCCTTCGCGCAGACGGAGCTCTCTGACAGACCTGCGCTTATATCCGTGGAGGAATATTATTTAATTCCGGATCCAACAGCGCAGATAGGCTCGCGTTGAGCGCGTGAGGGACCGCCGCCGTTCGAAGCGAGATTCTCAGACTCTTAGCATTTTGTGCTCCGTTATTGAAGGGTGTTTTTGCATTGGCACCGCCCTTCCTGACGGGGTGGGTCCGTGCGTCAGAGCTGCGCCACGGTCTGCGGCCGCTGGAGAAAATAGGCCGTCCTTCTGCTGGGCTGCTGCCTGCCTTCTGCCTGCCTGCCTTTTTTCTCTTAAACAACTCCTCTCCGGGTTTCATTAATGCGGAATGAGTGGTACGTACCCTCCCCTCCTTATGCGTCTCCACCCCTTCATTCTCCATGCGTGCATCTGTGCCATCTATCCATCTTTCATAAGGGATCTGCTGTTTATTTGTCCCCATTGATCAGTTTCGGGTCTTGTGCAATGCCTGTAAGGGACAGGAAGGCTTGTTTAGGGGGATATTGATGTGTATAGAGGTCTGGGAGATTTTTGCATGAGGAATCCTGAGCTTTTTGTCTTGCTTTACTAGTGCATTGCATTGCACTTCTTTCATTTTCAGTTCCAAATTGTATTTATTTTTTTCAGATCAAAAGAAAGAAGCCATGGCCACAGATGGGGGGAAAGCCAGCGGAGGTGAAGTTGGGACGAAAGGGAAAAGTTCTGGATCGCAGGTATCCCAGATGTCAAGTTTGACTCGAATGGTGTCTCTTAAGTGCCCACTTGTTTGTGCACCAGAAGCACTTCCTGATTATTGCAGGGCGCTTCGGTGAACAGTTACACACACTCACACTGTTCCTGTCTTAACCTGTCACGCTGTGATAAAACATTTGTGAACTGTGTTAGGTAATGCTTTTAATCTGAAGCATTTCAGAACCTGAACAAGCGTTTCATTATAATTATTTTGCACGAACATGCAATGGTGTCCAAAAGTATAAAATGGCATTTTTGTGATTTTGAAATCTAGTTTTAAGCTGGAAATAAACTGAAAATGTAAGCTAAAGAAACATTACGGCATCATGAAAATCATGTTTTCTTCATGGAAGCTCCATTAAACTAAAAATAGATAAATAGTAATAAAAGAATAAATAAATAAAAAAGACATTCTCAAATTCTTTTGTACATATTTGACTAAAATGTGTTTATTTGTAAATGTTTATACATACATATAAATTATTAAAAAAAACAATTGTGACAACAAAAATAACCTAATATTGTTCAGATGTGCTGCAGTCAATAAAGCAAAAATAGTAACAATTAAATTATATATATATATTATATATATATATTGCTTTAATAACTGCAGCTCTGGAGCTGACATAAACAAAACAATTAATTAAATGAACAATTAATTATAAATTAAAACTCCAGTGCTGCTGTCATTAAAGCAATAAATCAATTAATATTTTATTTATATAATATATTACAATTCTAGTACATTTTCACTGAAATATGTTTAAAATTTAAATAAAATATAATTCACAAATCATTTTTGTTACAACAAAGAGAACAATAATCATGTTTTGGTCAGCAACACTACTACTATACTGTCATATAAAAACATTTAATATAAAGTAATAATAATATAAACAAAATATAATATCTTAAATTCATGTAAACATTAACTTAAATATATTTAATTTGTAAATGTAAATATATATATACAAATTTTGTGGCAACAAAGATTGTTAGCTTCAGTGTTGCTGACATTAAAGCTAAATACATAAATAAATAATTTTAATAATATTTTTCTGTTTTAGTAAAAAAAATTACACAAATACATGTTGTTTTACAATATAAACATAAATATAAAAAATAATTCAATATAAATAATGTAGATTATGTAATATAAATTAATTATATAAATATTTTTAGAAATATTATTTGCAATAGAAAACATTTCAGAAGCCTTATCACTAGTGAGTTCAGACTTCTGCAACCCACTGTACTTTAAATGTTTGTGTGTGTGTGTAATATTTAAGAATTAGTTTAATAGAATGAGTTATTTTTTCTTGAAGAGTTTGTCTCTGAAAGGCCTTGATCGTGAAATGGAGAGACTGTGGTTCACACGCCCACTTGCTCTTCCTGTGAGCCCGCCCACATCTGCTGACACTAACATATCTCTCTCCGTGTGTGTGTGTGTGTGTGTGTGTAGGATGCACAGCCGTCTCCTCTCGCATTGCTGGCGGCGACGTGCAGTAAGATAGGCGGTGTTGGGGGCGAGGGTCAGACGGCCACCCAGCAGCAGATAATAATCGACCCCAACCAAGGTCTGCTTCAGCTCCAGAACCCCACGCAGCAGCTCGAGCTGGTTCCTGCACAGCTAACAGGAAACGGCTGGCAGATCATCGCCACTTCCCCTGCCACTGCAACCAAGGACAGCGTTCAGCAGCAGGTGGCCAACGAGAGCGCCGCGGGGCGAAAGGTCAAAGCGGCGGGTTCGAGTAACGCACCTGGCTCACAGCAGCAGCAGCAGTTTCAGATCATCCAGGTGCAGAATCTGCCGAACTCGTCCGGTGGGATTCAGTATCAAGTCATCCCGCACCTTCAGACGGCCGATGGACAGCAGATCCAAATAAGCCCTAGTAACCCCACGGCCTTAAGCGTCCAGCCCGAACAGATCCAGCTCATTCCCGCCGGGAACAACCAAGCCATTCTGGCCACGCCCCAAAGGGCGGGATCAACCGGCATCGTCGCGCAAAACCAAACGATCCCGCTTCAAATCAGACCGTCGTTTCCTTTGCAGCTGCAAACTATTCAAGGTACGCAATTTTGCAATTTTTATTATATATGTCTCTGGGGCACAAAAGCAGTCTTAAGTCTCTGGGGGATATTTGTAGCAATAGCCAACAAAACATTGTATGGGTCAAAATTATAGATTTTTCTTTTATGCCAAAAATCATTAGGATATTATGTAAAGATCATGTTCCATGAAGATATTTTGTCCTACCGTAAATATATCAAAACTTCATTTTTGTTTAGTAATATGTATTGCTACCAACTTCATTTGGACAACTTTAAAAATGATTTTCTAAATATTTTTTGCACAGATTTTTTTTTAATAGTTGTATATCAGCTAAATATTGTCTGAATAACCACACATCAACGGAAAGCTTGTTTATTCAGCTTTTAGATCTAAAATTTCGAGTAATTGACACTAATCACTGGTTTTGTGCTCCAGGGTCACATATATCAGTGTTAAAATTTTGTATAATATAACTTGTGTTTGTTTGTATGCTGGTTTTTATTGTATTTGTAAAGGACCATTCACACCGAGGTTAATAATTATAAAAATAACGATAAAGGTATAGCACTAAAAATCGTTTTCGATATTAAAGGCTTGGTTCACCCAAAAAGTCATTGATTTCTCACCGTCATGTCGTTCCAAACCTGTAAGATCTTCGTTCATCTTCTGAACACAGATTAAGATTTTTTTAATGAAATCCACGATTCAGTCGATTCCAGATTTTAGTCATAAAACCCGTACCATATACCATCGGTACTCATGCTACAGAAAAAAACAAAAACAGGTTTTTAAGATGTTTATACCGACTTGGTACCATAGTATCGACATCTCTATTATTAGTTTTCTTTATAGTTGTCATTCTTGGTGTGAACGGGGCTTTATACTTGTTACATTTTTATTGTTTTTGCCATGAAAATGGCTTAAGATGCTGACATGGCATTAAATAAAAATATACTACTACTATTCAAGGTACGCAAGCTCCAATGGTGACGACGCTACCTATTAACCTCGGCGGGATGACTCTGGCGTTGCCAGTTATCAACAATGTTGCAGCAGCAACAGGGGGCGGAGCTTCAGTTCAGCTCATCCAATCAGGCGACGGAAGCATTTCAAATGGAAACCAAGCGAGCACAGCGGAGTCCGCGTGCGGGACGGCCAGCGACGCGACAGCAGATGCTACGACATTATCCACCGGAGCCGAAAGCCAGAAAGACAGTCAAGCGGGTGAGTCGGATGCCCAGAATCTCACCCAATCCAACGGCCTCCAATCTGCATCCGAGCAGCCCGGACAAATCCAGCAGTTCCAAATCGTAGGGCACCCGGTCCTCCAGCAGATCCAGATCCAGTCGCCCCAACAGCAGGTGGTCCAGGGCTCCATACAGACTTTGCAACCGATGCAGCAGAACCTCCAGCTGCAGGCCTTCCAGAACCCCACGCAGGTTCTGATCCGGACGCCCACGCTCACCCCGTCGGGTCAGATCAGCTGGCAGACGGTGCAGGTGCAGAATGCGGGCGTGCCCCAGCAGCTGACGCTCGCGCCTGTGGCTTCCAGCTCGAGTGGGGCGACGTTCACACAGATCGCCCCGCTGACGCTCGGCGGGTCGCCCATCACGCTCAGCGCCGCCCAGCTGTCCTCTGGGACTGGGGTGCAGACGGTGAACATCGCAGGTTTGGGGGCGGCTGGAGTCCAGGTGCAAGGCGTCCCGCTCACCATCACCGGCGTGCAAGGTAAGCCCCTCCCACCTGTCATGTGACACCTGTTGAACTCCGTATAGAGACACATGATCAGTGTTAAAGGGGCGTGAAACCAAACAACAATTATATTTTCCAAAAGGCTTTGACTTCGTTGCATAATATCTACATTTTATACAAAGCGACTTACAGTGCATTCAGAATAACATTTTTTACCTAACTTGTGTTCCCTGAGAATCGAACCCACAACCTTGTGCTGCATATTTCGAAATCAAATATCACTGTATTTCTGAACAAAACCTACTGTCTTCAGAAAATTTTGGATGTCATTTTCATTTAATCTTGCATTTAATGCCTGATAAAGCAGCGTTTGTAAGCGGAGCGCTGCTTTATTTACAGCCATTATAGGGAAACCTCGATCTCCAACAGCGCCTCCTGCTGGCAGAGAAGGAGTTTGCATGTGTATGCCTCCACAAATAGAGTCTACGTCTTTGGGAAACACTACATCACCTCTTTCAGATGGAGCAGCATTTACTACACGGAGCCGTAGACGATATAATCGTACGATAATGAAAGCTGTTTTCAGAGCTTCTCAGTGAACTATTTCTCTGTGTAGCAAATGCTGCTTCATCTGAAAGCACGTGAAAATACCACATTTAATAACATATTTTTACTCGCTTCATATCATCAGTCCAGTGTTTGAAATAAATCTCAAGAAAATGAGGCCAGTGTATAAAACTATTAACATTTTTGAGTCTGAATGGTGATTCTAATTAGATATTTTTATTCATGAAAGAAGTTTATTAAAAAAGTGATCCTTTTATTTACATCTGTGTATATACAGACAAAGCAGTAGAGAAAATACTACCACGATGTAGAAACACTATACAATTTAAAATTTAATTAATTAAATAGTTGCTAAAAATAATAAAACAAAAAAAATCCCAAAAAATATTTTTTAATTAATTAATACAAAAATATTTAAATATATGTATTTTTTACATTACAGTAATGAATATAAGGCAGATTTATTAAAAGTTAAAACTTAAACCATAAAAAACTTTTTTATTTATAAAATTGTGTTTTAACTGAAATAAAATAAAATATTTTAAAAATATTTTTCATTTAGTTGCCAATGCAATATTTCTCAATTTATATTAGTATAATTTAATGTACAAAAATAATTAAAACCAAAACTTAAATAAATTGAGTAAATCTTATTCAGGCATATTTAAAATAAACAAATAAGCTCAAATAATAAAAACACAAACAAAATTACAAAAACTAACTAAAATTCTAATGAAAACAGCAAGTATGAAAGTATAAAAATAAAAACGAATTAAAAATATTAATAAAAGCTAGTGTAGTATCTCAACAATAATTAAATAAGACTAGTATGCAATGTATTTTATATATTTATTTATTTAGAAATATCAAGTTATTGAATTAAACTTTTAACTGAAATAAAATAAAATATATAAAAAAACATTCAACTTTATTTGAGCAACATTTCTTACTTTCATTTAGTTTCTAAGCTAAAATAACTAAAACAGAAATAAAAAATATTTAAAATTACATAGACATAAAAAAGTGAAGACAAAAACAAAAAAAATACTCAAACTAGCTAAAATTTAAATGAAAAGAGAAAATCTTACTTTTAGTTAAATTTAACTTTAATATTTTGTTTTTAATTATCTAGACATATTTAAAAAAAAAAAAAACTAATAAAAAGTACACTTTAAAAAATAAAAGTTCTACTAAACTACTAAAAGTATCAAAAATAAAAATGAAAATTAATGCTGAATAATAAAAACTAATAGTATCTCAGTGATACTAAAATAACACTATTTTTTATTTTCTTTATTACAATAATCGAAATGCGGGTGTTGTAAATGTGCTTAATTGTCAGGAAAATAATATTATAAATCATAACATTTTAACGGTTCTAAATTTAGGCACCATTTAATCTGAAAAATTATAATATAATTTTTTCCACTAGTCTTTGAGAAGAAGTTTTATCTGGCAGAAGTTATTAATAAGTTTTGCAATAATTATCACAGTGTTTGCAATCACAAATATCTGAAATGTAAAACTCTTTGATGTTTCATTTGAAAATGACAGTTTTCTGAGACACTAGTGATGGAACAGTAGCATGAAATGTAACTGTGTGTTTTTCCATACTCTCTTTATTACTCATGAAGTGAAACGGCAAATTAAGGCATTTATATTTTATGAGTCAGTCTGAATGCTGTTTCCAAATGCTTGGTAAGGTGTCAGATTTCACTCACTGTTATTGGACTTTGCGTGTCTGGATCCACAGTTGCTTTCTGATGGAAAATAAGGGCTGTTTCAACAGATTTCAACTGGAAGCTCAGGGACTCACTAACATTTGTTTGCTTCAGAGCATTAATGACACATTGCCTTTCTGAAAACGTTTGAGCAGTTTTCTCAATCAGCCGTTCACCGAGTGATTTAATCAGCTGTGCTGTTTGTGAAATCCCACAGGTCAGCAGCAGGGTCAAGAGGGGGTCAAAGTTCAGTCCGCCCCGGTGACGGTGACCGTGGGGAACATCAGCAGCACGAGTCCAGAGCAGATGGGGCAGGTCCAGAGCCCATCAGAGACGGAGGGTCAGCCCGGAAAGAGGCTGCGCAGGGTGGCCTGCTCCTGCCCCAACTGCAGGGACGGAGAGGGGAGGTACGTCCCACAGCACTAAACCAGCCCAAACAGATTCAACCAGGGGACTCTCAGGCTTTTTATTGTATTTTATTTTTTTGCGGTATGGAAGCTTGTTTACGCAATGGGGAAAAAGGCATTTTTATCTCACAGTTTCAAGCAATTGTTGGTTTATGTCTCAACAATTGGACTTTGCTTCTTAAAGTTTATATCATGCAAAGAAGAATTTAAGTTTTGCAAGATAAAAAGCCATAATTACTTTTTCTATTCCGTAATAGAAAAACGAAAACTGAATTGCAATATTTATCCTCGAAATTCTAAGAAAAAGTCCAAATTGTAATGAATAAATTTAGAATTCAAAGAAAAATATTGACGATATATGAACTTGTAAGTAAAAATTATGAGTCAATTTGAACTTTTTTTCTTAGAATTCGAAGTTTCTCAGTTGTTTTCAGAATTTTGAGAAAAATAAAATCTAAATGGTAAGAAATAAACTCAGAATTCTGAGGAAAAAGTCACAATTTTAAGTAAAAATTATTTTGACTAAGTCAAATTTTTAAAAATCTTTTTCTTAGAATTCTGAGTTTCTGACAATTTTCACTTTGTTTTTTTCTTTTAATTGTTTTGAGAATATAAACTCAATACAATATAAATACATCTCTGAGGAAACACACTTCCATTAAAGAACCACTCACAGAATATATATATATATATATATATATATATATATATATATATATATATATATATATATTCTGTGAGAGACTTCCAACATGTGTAATTCATATATATATATATATATATATATGAATTACACATGTTGGAAGTCTCTTTATGGGGTTAGAGTTTCGACCAGCTAAAGCAACATTTTAAGCATAATTTCTCTGTATTCTGACAGAAATAACAGCGACCCATCAAAGAAGAAGCAGCACGTGTGTCACATGGAGGGCTGTGGGAAGGTTTACGGTAAAACGTCTCACCTGAGAGCTCACCTGCGCTGGCACACGGGAGAGAGACCGTTCGTCTGCAACTGGATCTTCTGCGGGAAACGCTTCACCAGGAGCGACGAGCTTCAGCGGCATCGCAGGACGCATACAGGTGCGCACAACATCACGAAAATATGCACGGGAGGAATAAAACCAACATCCTCGCAGCTCCAGAAATACAGCACAGACAAATAGTGGTTAATAAAAGATCGATATTTGGTGTCGTGTATCGATACAGTATTGCCGCAGAAAATATCGCGATACTACGTTATAACAATTTTTTTTATCTCCACCTCTACTATTATATCAGCATTAATTACGTTTACATGCAGTCATTTAGCAGACGCTTTCATCCAAATGAGGACAACAGAAGCAATCAAAATCAACAAAAGAGCAATGATACACAAGTGCTATAACAAGTCTCAGTTCTTAATATCTGAATAAGTGATTGATTTCGTCTGTCGTGTGCAGGTGAGAAGAGGTTCGAGTGTCCAGAGTGCTCCAAGAGGTTCATGCGGAGCGACCACCTGTCAAAGCACATCAAGACTCACCAGAACAAGAAAGGTGGAGCGGCACTTACCATCATCACCACAGATGAGATGGAGGAGGAGGTGGACGAGGCGCTGAGCTCGCCGAGGATCGTCACTGTGGCCACGCTCTCGCAGGATTCAAACCCGGCCACGCCCACCACTTCAAACAATTTAGAGGAGGAGTTCGAGTAGTTTTCCCGCCAAAAACGATCGGCTGAAAGCACCACGATATTGTTTGTCGGTTTGTTTCTAGGTTGATTTGTTTATGTTCTTCATTCTTTTTTTTCTATCGACGATGGACAGCTGTTTGAGCGCACTCGATTTTTCATATGGAGATTTAATACTATCAAATATTATGGCAAAGAATATAATCTAATGGAAATATGGAATCGTATGAGTTGTTAAGGGACCGGTTGAACGATCGCGTTCGGTTTGTTACGAGTAGCACAAGAAGAACCGAAGTTCCCAGATGCTCCTAAAGATGATGCTATGCACAAAAATAATATATATGTGTTTTCAAAGTCGTTTCCGCCACAAGATACAAAAAAAAAAGAAAAAAGGTAATTATGATTTTCTAATCTCATGATTCTGACTTTTTTTTCCTCATAATTCTGTTTTTGTTTTTGAATTCTGACTTTTCCTTGGAATTCTAAATTTATATACAATTCTTACTTTTCTTATAATACTGAGTTTATATTTCGCAGTTTTTACTTTTTCCTCACAATTCTGTTTATCTCACAATTTTCTTTTTTTTATCACAATTCTGACTTTTTTCTTTTAATTATTAGTTTATATCTCTCAATTCAGAATCGTTTTTTTTAATTCTGAGTTTATATTTTGCAATTCTGACTTTTGCTTTGAATTCCAAGTTTACTTTTCAAAATTGTTTTTTTTTCTGTCAATAAATAAAAATATAATTTTTGCAAGATTGAGACTTTTTTCTCACAATTTGTGACTTTCATTCTTTGAATTCTAATTTATATATATATATATACCGCAATTCTCACTTTTTTACTTTAAATTCTGAGTTTGTATTGTTGTATTCTCAATTTTTTTCCCACCATGGAATTAAAAATTAAAAAAAGTAATTTGCGACTTTTTATCTCGCAGTTCAGATTTTGAGAATCTATATCGAGAGTTTATATCTCACAATTATGAGATTTTTCGCAATAATATTTTACATTTTTTTTTTACAAGTGCAAGAACAAATATCTGAAATGCGAGATGAAATCTCAGAATTGCGAGAAAAATTGTTTAAATTGTGATATAAGCTTGCGAGAAAAATATCAAAATTGTGAGATAAAATGTACAATTGCGAAAAAGATCTGCATTGTGTTGTAAACTTTAAATTGCGAGGAAGGCAGTCTGAATTGTTCTATAAAAATTTGCAATTCATTAAAAAAGAATTATTCTGTGGCGGAAACAGGTTCGTAGTTTTCGGATCGAACATGCAGTCGGGGATAAGACTCTCGGAGCTTCACGCGATGGTCTGTGGTTTTACGTACGATCAGGCTAGAAAGATGAAAACGTAACAGATCTTTAATACACGATTAGAGTCGCAGCACAAGCTATAAAGCGATGTCGTCTGTGATTGGAGCATGTCACGAAGCGTCAGCCAATCACAGCCAGGCATATATAATAATATAATCGACGATACAACAGTCAAACTTTTATGTAGAGAAACGAGATTATAGAGACGGGCTATTTAACGAAAAGCACATTAGATTTACAAATAATGCATTCCAGTTACGATTACTTTAGAGAAAAAATAAAATAAACGAGAAAGAAAACAATCTAGCTTTCCGAGACATGCTACAGTATGTTGAACGAAAGCAATACTATAAAGACAATCTTTAACCATGTTTACATTACCGAGGGGTAAAATAGGTTTAAGAAAAACACCTATAGAAGTTCTCTCTGATCTCAAGTCATATAAAACTGTACTTTGATGCCTTAACAAACACTGCAGTACAACTACGTTACGGCTGGGCAGGGGGACGTGGGCTTCGACTATGTTTTCAGAAATATTCGTGTGCAGGCGACTGCATTTAGCTTTTATATATGATGGGTGAACACTGTGGGAGCGAGTGAAGATCCGCTCCAGCCCTCTTGAAGATCCCCCGACCCGCGTCGATGTGTCGCCCGTTGAACTTTCTTGGCGCTCTCCAAAGAAATTCGACGCCAACGACTCCCTCCAAACGCTCCCCCCGGGTCACGGCGGGGCGAGGAAACACACCCTGAAGCCACTTCGATGAGTTTGATGTTGAGAAATCTGTGACGTGGCGTTCTTATTCGTGATTTTCATTTGGTTTGTTTTCATTTGGAGCCTGTGT